>NC_134398.1:95172917-95208263 GCF_050003625.1 Haematobia irritans
GCGCATTTGGCCTGTTAAGAACAGTAATTTTTAATTGACGGTTTTTACACTGTGGTAATTGTTTAGGTAGTCATAAGGCTTCAATCTTTACTATAGTACTCATATATTTTTTAATGTCCTTGTAGGGCGCAAAACTTAGTTTTATTGAAGGCAATGATGCCGTTTAATTCTTTTCCTCTAAGATATGCAACTATATCTTCTGGTTTACAATTACACTACTCTTTTCACTAAAGCAAATTTAACTTTAGTTTATTGCCTGTTTCTTTATGTCGAACGAGCTCTATCGATCGACTGAAATGGAAATAAACAGCTGAATATATAACCAAAAATCAGTTGTTTCTATGCATTTCAGTCGATCGATAGAGCTTCGATATACAGTTTATGGAATTATTGTGTTTGGAGAAAGTTTCCTTTACTCTAATAATTTTTTGCGTTCGTTAGTAAAATGAACTAAAAACCGGGAAAAAATTATACACCAATTAAGCACAATGATTTACAAAATTCTAACTTCTCACAAAATAGTTAATTATTCCATTAAGTTTTACTGCAAATGCACCCTTCTTGAACTTCGTTTGGCACTAAAGACATTCTTTGAACTCCAATTTTTTTCCTTCAAACTACAAAATTTTGTTTAATAAATGAAAAAAAATTAATTATGTCTAATAAATTTTCTTGAATTTTCGAAAAATATTTACTTATTTTTGTGATATCGGCGTGATCGTTTTTAATACTGTTATTTTTTTCTAAAAATAATCTAAATTTTCTAAAATTAACCAAAATTTTTCCTCCTGGTGGGTTCACTGTTTTTTTCAGTGTGATGGATATGTTTTGCCAAAACCCGAATCGGACGACTTAGGAATACCATTGCATTTGAATACCATTGAATTTGAACATCATTAAGTGACATTTCGATAATCATCACCATCGAAAGTGGATACTTTATGGGAATGTTTGTTAATTAATGTACAAGATAATTTTTTTTCGAATTTTGTTTGACAATATTGTATTTCAAAATTTTCAACAGCGTTTATAATTATTGTTGGTGGACGCAATGAGCTTGTATTTGGTTTTGGTTGCTCCGCATCGATATTTTCTGCAGATTTTCCAGGGAAAGTGCATTCTTCCACCTGTACCCGTTTCTTTCTTTTAGAACGCTTTTTGTGTTTTTGATAGCTGATTGGCTTCTTTGGACCGTGGACGGTGCTACACCGTCAATGGATTGTGCTATTCTTTGCATATCTCTCTCATTGTGTGGTTCTTCCCCAGCGACCGGTTTCAGTTATAATTGTAGGGATTTGCAAAACTTTTTCTGTTATGTACGTTTTCGTCATGCATATTCTTCCGAGTTACTTTATTCTTTTAAGAAGAGTTTCATTGGTTTGTTCAAATTCTTTGAGTTTTGTCACTCTAAAGAGACTTAACGCTTTCGACCCCGAACTTTTATCATGTAAAAAGCGTCTATCCCAAATTTCGGGTCGCCACGCTCGTTAGTTTGGGTGGTAGAGAATGTTGCTTGTGAGCAACGTTGGACACTTGTGGCTATAAAATAGTTTGTTTTGTAAATAAATATAGACGTATTACACTTTTTTGGATTTTTAAAAATTTGTTGTTATTATTACAGTAATATATAGTTGGATGTGCGCGTGAGGGAAATTTCACTCACGCAAATTCACGAAATGAAATGTCATACTCGCACACGCTCACGCACGAACAACGTTTAGGCTTGACGCTCTCGCACAATTCACGACAATTTTCGTAATTCACGAATATTTTCGGAACACGACAATTTTCGTGGCTCACTAAAATTCTCGTAATTCACGAAATTTCTCGTGACCCACCACAATATTCTTGATTTACGAAATTCTCGTGGCACAACAATTAGCATGATTCACAAAAAAATGTGTAATTCACGACAAATCTCATGACTCGCTGTAATTACTGATGATTAGTAAAATTAAAATATGTTGCACAATCAAATAATGGACTAGTGTACATCTTAAGCGTGGTTAATATTATCTGTGAGCTTGAATTTAATCGTGAACGTGAATTTGTTCGTGAGTGTGAATTTTAGTGTCTCTGTTTTACCGTGAGTGTGAATTTTTGTCTTGAATTTTATCGTGAACGTGATTTTTTATGGAGAGGATGAGATGGATGGTGAACGTGAATTTTTATCGTGAACGTGATCTTGGAGAAATTTTACTCACGCACAATCACGAATACAATTTGATTTTTACTCACGCTCACGCAGTGCACGATTTTGTTTAGTCCCGTTCACGTACATTAACGAGATTTAGTTTCAATTTTATTTAGGACTTCGCGTGAATCAGGTGTGATTCATATAATAAACCAGCAATAGTTGTGCTAATCTACCAGTATTTTATCAAAAAGGCCGATATCTATGTCGTCCCCCTTTTTGCGATTCATTCCAAATTCATCCTCAACACTGAAAATTTGTCTTCCACATCGTCGCCCCATTGCTCGTCACTGGAACATCCCAATCGAAGTTCAAAATTTGTTCAATATCATTTTTGGTCAAACCTTTTTCTCTAAAAATATGTAAATTTACTACCATAATTGCCCGAAGTTGCCTACAACAGATTTAATAACAACTTTCAACATTTTTGTTATATTTAAAAAATTCGCAAAATATATATTTTTTGAGGCACGTGCTTACTACACCCTCACAAAAAATCGCTTCTGTAACATATACTCCCAAACATATTTTGCTTCAAGCATATACATTTTTGGGTATTGCCCAAACATTTATATGTTTGATCTCTACCAATATATAATATGTTTGAAAGCATATTCGTCTAAACAATATATGTTTGGGTAGTCTAAGTTCCAAACATTTTGTATTTTTGCATCCAAATTCAATAATGTTGTCTTCCAAAAAACAATATGTTATTATGTGACCATATAATATGTTTGGAAGCATTTTGCACCCAAAAATATTATATGCTTAAAAAAAATTCTCACAAACAATATTGTGCTCAAAATTTTATTTATTTATTTATATATTTACAATCATAATGAATTATGAAAATAAACAGGTAATATAGGTGCTAACAACATAGGTTTTCGACCTGAATGCTCAAAATTTTGTTTCTGCCTAATTGTATATTCCCCGACATCTTTCTCACTTCCACGAGATTTTTTAGTTCTTAGCACCTTCTTCTGTAATACAAACATTGTAGAAGAAATTATTCAATTTTATGATTTTTTTATTTTAATTTAACCTTTTGCCGGACGGGGATTCGAACAGCGGACCACACAGTTTGTAAGGATCAAAGAAGTAGCTGATCAATTGCCCAAGGAAAAATAAAATGTTAATTTTGTAATAACAAGCAACAACCACCAACTTCATTCAATATCGCTCCCTGTTAAATAGCGCTCCAAGCTACTAAACACATATATGTTTATAGGCTATTTCTAAATTAATATATGTTTGCATCCAAGCATATTATATTTACAAACATTTTATGTCCCAAACATAATATGTTCTAACATATTAACATATATGTCCCAAACATGTTATGCTAGTTTATGAACATTATATGCTTGCACTCAAAAATATTGTGTTTAAAAATTTGTGTTCCAAACATATAATGGTTATAGCCAAACATATGAAAAACAGTCTTTTTCATCCGTGTAGGGCTGACATTCGGGATCGATTTTTAAAAATCTCATGATTCGGGATTTCAAAATATAGAATCCCGGGATTTTCCGGAATTTTTGCGGGATCCCGAAATTTTCGGGATTCTTTAAATATTTTAAGTAATAACAATCTACAGCGCCAAAAAATTTTTGTACATTTAACCAATTTAGTTTGATTCAATTTTATTAACAAAAAAAACAAAAGAACATAAGTGTGAATTAAAAAGCAATTTTAAATTGCTATCATGCTTAACGAACACTTAGTCCAACTCAACATTGTGAAGAAAACAAAAATAAATAGAAACAAAACATTTTATGGATTAGGTTGGATTAGGCGTATTTTCGTACACCTGTGATAATCCTTAGTACTTCGATTTAAGTAAAAATATCAAGGCATATAAATTTCTATCAGATAAGCTGAGTACTATGTTCAGTTTCCAAGCTGAAAACCAGCTTGTTTTCACGGTTACTTTTTTAATTAATTAATATAGAAATATAAAATTATTTGCAATCAATTCCTTGGATCTTTTCCTTCCATTATTTGGTAAGACTTGATCAAAATATAATCGTCTTCATACATATTTTTGTACTTTTAGTTTAGTGTTTTGGTGAAAAACCCGAACATAGTACTCACCTATAAACACGATCTTGTTATATTTTCGACGGACCTTTTATCATTGCTTTTTATATTATGTGGGACGAATTCCATTTCACATGAACTCATTATTCAAAGGACCTTATCATTTACTTCGACTGTTTATGAAATTGCGTTGTTTAGTATACATCATGTATAATAAATTCTTACTCAAGGTGTACCATAAATGTTTATTAATTTGTTGGGTATGATATTTAAGGGCCGTTTACACTATGTGAAGTCCCCAATTTATTAATAAACAATCATAAAACCCACACTTTTAACAAATTGGAATTATTTTTTCGGGATTTATCCCGAGTGACAGCCCTAGTGCGTAATAATGAAAATAAACTTGCTAATTGACAACCAAGTAAACTGTTTTTTATTCAACTTAAAGAGAACATTTGCACCCAGAAAACAAATTCGTTGCCTCAACCGAATTATTTGCCAACCGAAAGCAGGTGGTTCCATCAACTATCAATGATATATGTCAGCACAACTAACATTTTTCAATTGTAACTACATGGTGGTATGTTGGATCAACTTTGCATTGGTTGTCGCAATTTCATATTAATTGTTTTGTTTGTTGGTGCAACCGCCCTCGATTTTCTTTACTAGGTTAGGTTAAGTTAAGGTGGCAGCCCGATTAAGATTCAGGCTCACTTAGACTATTCAGTCCATTGTGATACCACATTAACTAAAAGTACCTATTACATATGGGCACTTCTAGTTTTAACCGCTGAACCTTCTCGATTATTTTCTTCTGTTGAACCAACCAGATTGTTCCAAAAACATTAACAGACTGCTTAAGTTAACGTTTTCCAGGTCCGCCAGTAATCTAAAGCTATATGCCCCTAAAATTTGCTTATGCCTTACACAAAATGCAGGACACTCACACAAGAGGTGTTTTATTGATTCCTTTTCCTCCGCATCATCACAGCTCATACAATAGTCATTATACTTCGCGCCAATAGTTTTTGCAAAATCGCCTATCAAACAGCGACCCGTTATAGCAGATATCAGGAGTGATATCTGGCGTCTCGAGAACACTAGCATATCTAGCGTGCGGTTTAAGTTTAAATGGGGCCATATTTGCTTGGTGTCGTTACAACCCTTGCAATTCTCCCATCGAACATTTGCCATCATGACAGCCTTCTCATGCAGTAAGAGCTTGCAGGTAGCCAGAGGCATATCAACAGATTCTAGTTCCCCTGGAATATGTAAGGTAGTTCCTAGCCTTGCTAGTTCATCTGCTTCGCAGTTCCCCGGTATGTTCCTATGGCCATGCACCCATATTAGGTGACTATAGTGCTGCTCAGCCATCTTATTGAGAGATTTGCGGCAGTCGATGGCCGTTTTCGAGTTGAGGAACACAGAGTCCAAGGATTTTATTGCAGGTTGACTGTCTGAGTATATATTAATGCCAATATTGCTTGGAGCATTACTTCTCAGCCAATTCACCACTTCTCTTATTGCTAATATTTCAGCCTGAAAAACACTACAGTGAAAAACACTACTTCGCTATTCGAAATTCCAGATCTTTAGAATATACTCCGAAACTCACTTGGCCATCCAAATTGGAGCCACCAGTGTAGAAATCTATATATCTTTTATTCCCCGGGATCTGTGTACACCACGCCTCACTGTTGGGAACTAGAGTCTCAAACTTTTTGTCGAAAAGTGGTCTCGCCAAAGTGTAATCCACTACATTAAGCACATCTGGCATTATTTTGAGGACCGAATTGTGACCGTAACTTTTTTCCGACCACGGCGATAGCTCGCGCAACCGCACAGCCGTTGTTGCAGCTGACTGTTTGGCCAAAATGTTTAAAGGCAATAGATGCAGTATGACATTAAGGGAATTTGTTCCTGTCTTGCTGAATGCACCTGAGATACACAAGCACGCCATACGCTGAACTTTGTCTAAACTTGTTGTCTGGTGAAGTGCCGGCCATCAGACTACAACACCATTTGGCATTATAGGTCTAACCACTGCCGTGTATAGCCAATGCACTATTTTTGGTTTTAGTCCCCACTTTTTCCCTACTGCCTTTTTGCACAAGTATACCGTTGCTTTTCTCGCCTTCTCTTCAATATTAAGCCTAAAATTCAGCTTCCTGTCCAAAATGCCACGGTATTTTGCACACTCACTAAAGGGAATTTCAATACCCCCAAAGGAAATGGGCCTAACCGTGGGAGTTTTGCGATCTTTGCAGTACATGACTAGTTCTGTCTTTGCAGGATTTACCCCAAGACCATTATCTTTCGCCCATTTCTCTCTGACTGCTAGCGCCACATCATCTGCGTATGCCACCACTTGTATCCTTTCTTTTTCTAGGGAAACCAGAAGGTCGTTTATAGCAACATTCCAAAGAAGAGGTGATAGAACTCCTCCTTGATGAGTGCCTCTGTTCACATACCTTTGTATGTTTGCTTGTCCTAGTGTGGCTGAAATGCGTCTCTTCCTTACAAGTTCGTCTAACAGCCTAAGTATACCTGGGTCAACATTCAGAGTTGTCAGTCCATTTAATATCGAGCTCGGATGGACGTTATTGAACGCCCCTTCGATGTCTAGAAACGCCACGATTGTGTATTCTTTGACGGCTAGTGAGCTTTCAATAAAGCTGACTAGTTCATGTAATGCGGTCTCAGTAGACCTGCCCTTTCCAGTATGCTTGTTGTCGTTTCGAGAGCAAACTTGAATCGACGCTAGTTCTAAGATAAATATCTATCATCCTCTCCAGAGTCTTAAGTAGGAATGATGATAAGCTGATTGGTCGGAAATCCTTCGCATTCGAGTGAGAGGCTTTTCCCGCTTTAGGTATGAAAACGACTTTTGTTTCCCTCCACTTTCCTGGAATATATGCTAAGTTGATACATCCTATATATATCGCCGACAACCAGGGGATAATTCTGTCAGCCACCGCTTGTAACTCCGCCGGAGTAATTCCATCAGGTCTGGGGGATTTGAATGATCCAAAGCTATTTAACGCCCATTTTATTCTAGATTCCGATACAATTTCCTCGATAGGAAACGGCCGCTGAGCCACTGCGGCACCGCCAGTACATGGTTCAACCGTCTGATTTCCAGGAAAATGTATGTCCAATAGTACATCCATCGTCTCCTCACTGGACGTTGTCCAATTGCCCTCCGATGTTTTAATGAAACCTGGAGCGGAGTTGGTGGATGCTAGCACCTTCCGTTGTCTGGAAGCCTCGGACGTATTCTCAATGCTGCTGCAGTAATCATTCCAAGAGTTATGCTGAGCCTTTCTCAGTTCTCGCTTGTATCCTCTCAGATTCTTATTGTAAGCGTCCCAAACCACAGGAGCTGTGGTGAACTTTACTTTGTTAGCTTTGTTAGAGCTTCCTGCACAATTTCCTCATATTACCTAACTCCGTAGGTCACCATGGTGGTCGATTTTTCCCCCTTGACTTCCCTCTAGGGCAGACAGCTTTCATTGAAATGTTGAAGGCCTTAATAATCCTCTCCACTGCGTGTTCGATAATTTGCACAGTGCTAATATTTGTCTCTGGTATTTCCGGTATCATCATATTGAATGATTCCCTATACCTATTCCAGTCAGCTTTCCTAACATTTGGCGGAAATATGGTCTTGGTGGTATGAACATCAAATTTGAAACTGATGTAGCGATGATCTGAGAAGCTGTGTTCACTTAAAACCTGCCATTCAGATATCATTTCATTCTGTTCTTGCGAGGCCAAGATGACGTCCAAAACCTCTGTTTTTAGTAACAAAGGTTGGGGCATCTCCCTTATTGCAAACTACCAAATTAGTACGCAAAATAAACTCTAGGAGTGACTCTCCTCTTGTATTAATGTCACCACTTCCCCATATACTATGATGTGCATTTGCATCGCATCCCATATTGAGTTTTGTCTTTGTTTTCAATGACTCCTCAACTAAGGTGTTAACGGAGGCATCTCCCTATCATGTCCCATGTAGACCGAAGATACCCAATAAATGCATTTGGCTATTTCTAAACTGGCAACGACAGTGTCTGTATTGCACGTTGAAGGAAGCAGAAACAAGTTGAGCTCGTTTTTAGCAATTATACAGGCTCGATTTACATCATTTCCAGTATACTGCAATAGTTTGAACCCCGGAGTACTTAATTCACATATTTTGTTTTTATAAACATATGGTTCTTGAATAAGAGCTATATCTATGTCCCCTTTCATCAGGAGAACTTTTAAGGCAGCACGTGCAGCCTTACAATGGTGAAGATTTATCCGGAGGATCCGTAGGACCATCGAGATTTTCAACAACCGTCACATCAACCGTTTCAATCGAGTCATCAAGAATATCCTCTTCAGAGATCTCGGTGACTCTCGCAATAACCATAGGTTCAAGTTTGGTGAATTTTGAGGTAGTAGAAACCTCCTCTTGCATACGGTGTCGATCCAAATCTGCATCTTTGGTATCTCCCTCGACTTTGCAAGAGGATCCGCTTATTTCTGATTCAGACAGAGGCTTGTCGATTTCCGAATCCTTTAACTGATCGTTTTTATATACCTTCATTTGTATATAATGAAAGCCATAACATACACGGCCCTGAGACTTTGCTAGATGTGGCAAAGACTGAGTGTTCAATATAATCACTGCATGCCGTCTTGGTCCATCCACTTCATCCAAACGGCCAACGTTCCAATCAGCTGTTGGAATATCTGGATTGCATCGTTTCAGCCTATTTAAAATAGATTCAGTGTCAGGAGGGTTTGCAGGTATCCACGCATGTGCTCTAGGTCTAGCCGGTATGTCTTTCTTCTCGACTAACTCTAGAGCAGCTCCTTCCCAAACTTCACCAATTAGTATCAGAACAGCTTTAAAACATTCTATAGACTTCTGGTCCTCAAATGCGACTAGCTCAAATCGTCTTTGATACCAACCAGCCTCTTGGTGTCGAGGATCTGGGCCGGGAAACTTTTTCAGCACCTGTGAGTAGACGCCAGACAAAGCATTCTCAATTTCACCCCATTTTTGCTTTGGAACCATACCGTCCAATGCTCCTTTATTAATGATAGCCATTACAAGGCTGTCTTTAGCAACTGAGGCAAACGATCGTTGATCCCTTTTGGAGGATGGCAGCTCATCCGGTGATCGTTCCCTTTTCCAGCCTCAAGAATTCCTTGAGCCCATTTTAAGGAATCACTTTGTTTAGCCGACAAAGTGCTTGGGTCGACTGATCCTAATTTATTTATTTATATCAAATGAAAGGGCTGATTATATTGAGATTTTATTAATTTATTACAAGATTAACAATCATAATAAACTGCGACAATAAATACAAAAGGTGCAAACAACAAAGGCTTTTGATCTACATATATGTGAGATCAATTTACATTACAATTTACAATTTTTTATAGGTAATGTTTGTATACCAATGACAGATGGTTATTAGGTTTCAATTATGTGGTCAAACTACAGAACCTAATTCAATATGCTTGCCAGAAATTTCTTCCTTAAGCCTCTGGATATAAATACAGATCGACTTAGACTCGTCCTGTATTCTTAATACAATAATAAAAGCTCGCTTGCCGTAAAAAGTATTTGTGTTTGTTGGTGTATGAAGCCTGCAATTTTTATGGAAACTTTTGCAATATTGCTTTTTTAAATCGGTGCGATACTTACCTGAAGACAACTTCTTTTCTATGGGATAAACTTTATTCAATTTATTGCGGACTATTATCAAGTAAATGCTGTTCCCCGTTTTGCAAATTTTGTAGCGTCATACCATTTACCATGTCGATGTTGATATAAATATTTATTTGTTGCAACTACCTTACGCCCGTCCTATAATTGAACTAAGATTCTATTAGTATACTCAACTTTTGGTTGTACCAGCCATTTGTTGATTCTCATGATGTAGGTCTCACTATGCTGGTGGTTAGCTCAACAATTTTATGCAGCATAAAACCAAATTTATCGGCATTGGTTATTGTAACCAATTGAACGGTTATGGGAATTTCGTTTTGATCCTGTGAACTTTTTTATGGTCGTGTTGGATGTATAATGGGGAAAATAATCAAAACATTGTTCTTGTAACAAAAAATAAGTTACTGACATCATTTCCTCATTGTAATTATCGAATTGCAACCAACCATTTATCTGGGTGTGTAGCTTTCGATACCGTTACAGTTTTATGAACAAAAACAACGCTGACAGTCTTAAAACACTCGAAGTAGCCCTAATGAAACTTTAGGGTCGGAAGGGTTAAACTATTTCTTCGGGTATTTGTGGTTGGAGAGTCCTTCATTTTCTCTTGCACATCCCAATAAACACAGGATGAGCGTTTTTCAAATGCAACAACTTTTCACTTTGAGGGTAAATATAATTTTCAACATAAATTTGAACTTGAAATAGCTCATCTTCAAATTATTTGCGAATTACTTCCAATTTGCCATAATGTTGACGAAATCTTTGAAAAGGTGTTGAAGATAATATGAGAAAACTTTGTTTGCATTCAAACTTACATTTCATTCAAAAAGTACAATTCCGGATGTAGGTTAGGTTAGGTTAGTTATAGTGGCAGCCCGGTATTTCAGGCTCACTTAGACTATTCAGTCCATTGTTATACTACAGTGGTGAACTTCTCTCTTATCACTGAGTGCTGCCCGATTCTATGTTAAGCTCAATGACAAGGGACTTCCTTTTTATAGCCGAGTCCGAACGGCGTTCCACATTGCAGTGAAACCACTTAGAGGGGCTTTGAAACCCTCAGAAATGTCACCAGCATTACTGAGGTGGGATAATCCACTGCTGAAAACCTTTTTGGTGTTTGGTCGAAACTGGGTTTGAACCCACGAACCTGTGTATGCATGCTAACCATTGCACCACGGTGGCTCCCATTCCGGGTGTACTGGAATGGACTGTACGAGTAGTATTAGTTGTCGTAATGCTCCCAGAACAGTATAAGAAACAAAATGAGAAAAGAAAAGTCAAGATATCAGTTACAAAACCAAAGCATTGGTCAGACATTGTTATTTAGTACATGTTTTAATTCAGTCAAATGAAAGGGACAATATTAAAGAAGGGTTTGAGTGAAAGCTTTCACTGTGAGAAAGAGAAAGCGATCACTAAGATCTATCTAAGCGTTACATCAGTAATTCATTTAATTTCAATGCAATATATGATTCTTAAAACTATTAAAATACAAATAAAAAAATAAATATTGTTGAACAGAGTTCAACACAAAATTTCTGAGCTAATATTTTGCAACATTATTATAGCAGTTGAAAATGATTGATTTTGGGTGGTTGGAGGTTAAAAAATTTGGAAAAAATACGATAATTATATAATACATTTTTCTGATTTAAATTGGTACTTTTTAATTAGCGTAACAACCATGCAAAAATTAACCCCCAATTACACAAAAATTGGTTCATATCGGTTCATAATTGTATATAGGTTCATAATTGCATGTAAAATTGAAACAAAAGAACCTCCTGGGTAGTTAAAATAAAGAACTTCTTTGGGATGACTATTTTAGAAGCGCTTTTAAAGTTGTGTTGAAGTGGCAGCACGATTTATTTCAGGCATATATGGACTAATAACCATTGCGAAATTGTCGAATATAATAATCAAACTTTTTTCTTTTGCATTTAATTGATTCAAAATTTATGATTAACATAAAAGATGCTCATTTGAAATGTTTTCGATAAAAAAATATGTAAATAATTATTTCATAAAATCGAGCATGTCATAGATGTTTGGTCAAATTATCATTGCAGGGGACCTTATACGGTTGGATAAATCCTGCGATACAACCCGTTGTGGCGACAAATCCGCTAGTATAAGGCCATGTTCGGTGTTGTGTGGACTAAAGGTCTGCACAAGTATGCTTGGAAGCCAAGGCATATTAATTAAAGGTAAAGTCACGAGCAAGCGTGTGTACACCCCATGATATTTAGAAAGTCAAACTAAAATGACAGGTCACTTAAGTTGACATTGTGTGTATGTGTAGTGTTGTTGTATTGTAACACAATGTAAATAAAAGCAATATTTATGTACACAAAGAATGTAAACAAAGTTACTAAACGTAAACAAAGCCTCTGACAAGATAAATGTCGATATTAGTCACCTGATTGCATGACTTTAGCTCTTTAATATGCCTTGTTTGAAAGCGATTTCAAATGGCTTGGATTTTTATAGAACATGCAGAACATCAGCGCTTCGCTAAACAAACCGAACAAATACATCGTTCGACGGCAGCATGGTCAAAGATTATAAAAGAGGAAGACGGGAGATTGGCTTGCGTCATACCAAATGTTGCATTTACCAGATTAGTTTAATACATGTTTGTAATTTTTTAGTTGTTTTTAGTTTTTATTTTTTAAATGAAAAATTTAATTTTCTTAATGAAACAATGTCAAATTTTAGGCAACAACAAAAAAAAAAAATTTCCCCTTTATGGAAATTTATTTCGTGCTCTTATTTTTTTTTTGTGCATTTTAATGCTATGTCAATACTTGTCATATATGCGTTTGGTTCGAGTATTAAACTAATGTGGTAAATTTTTTGATGTGCTCAGTAGCCAATCTCCCATCTTCCTCTTTTATAATCTTTGACCTCAAGCAGCACAGCACAGTGGTGTGATTTAATTTTGAGAAAAAATATAGAAGCCTTAAGCAGCAATTACTTCAATAATTTTTGTACAATATAGTAACTACGAAGCTTGGTTTAGCTTTGCGTATTGTCTTTTTATTTCATATTGTTTTTTGTTTATTTCTAGAGTCGAAATTTTTGGATTGAAAATGAAAATAAATTACATTGACTTTCAATTTTAACATAAAAGATCAATAAAATTAAAATTAGGATTCAGATCTTTCATTTCATTTTCGCGGTATATTAATAAAGCTATTCACGTACAAATAAATGCCAGTTTAAAAATCCAAATTATAGCGTATACCTCATAGTAAAAATGTTTTCTTAATTCGAAAAAAAAAACTTTAAACCAAAAATGCTAAATCTACAAAATAAGTCATAGCCTATATTTGAAGCTTTTTATCTCAAATCTAAAGATTGAATATATCAGTTATTTTAAGGACGATTTCTTTAAAGCAAAGATATGTTTCTTTATTTAAAGGAAAAGTTTCTTTAGTTCAAAGACATGCGACATTAATTTAATGCAAACAAAAATTTGAAGTAATGATTAGAAACTTTATTTTAATTAAAGTGTCATTATTTTAAATAAATTTGTCCTTAATATTTTTTAAATTGCGCATCCTTAAATTTAGGTTGCATAATCTTTAATATCACGTAAATATTTTTTTCAGTGTACTTCTGTATTTTTATACCCTAAACAGTGCACTCGCGGTAACGTGAACACCGCCTAACTTGAACACCGCATAACGCGAACACGCTTTTTCTTACACCATGCCACACTCAATGAACGAGCTCCTATTCTATTTCTTCTAATGCAAATCTCAAATTTGTGCTATTTCACGGAAGTATAATAGAATATGAAACTTACACAAAAATCATTCAAGTCAGAAACAACTATTTTTAAAATCCATGTGATATTTTATATATAAACAGGCGGTACTAAGCTTTTGTTTCACAAAACCACAAATAAAAGTGCAAAAATAATATAAACTTACGAAATTATTTGGGAAATCTAAAATAGCTTGAAAGAAAATGGCATCACAAAATTAATGGTAAACTTAGTACCGCCTTTAATGCAAAAAAAACGTACGTTCGGGGAATCCATGGATTACAAACTTTCCTTGCATACACACACACACACAGTTCAATGACTACGCACCAACTGTCCCACAATTCAATTTTTTGCTTTCAGCTCTGTTTAGAAGATGTTGCAAGCATAACAACATGTTGCAAGCAATTTAGAAAATGCATACAGGTTCTATAATGCTTGCATCTTTGATGCTTGGTTTCGAATATAACCTTCAAAACATCGTTCGTTTGCAACCATGTAAGCGTAGGTTATGTTCTGATATTTGTTTTATTTGATGTCTAAAAGTTTTGCTTATAGCTTTGTTTTGAAAGTTCTATTCATGTTTCAGAACATTTTTAAATTTGCAAATTCAAATATGCTTGTGCAGACCTTTAGTGTGGATGTTCGCAGATTGCGAAAAATATGGAAAATATAAAGCAAAATAAAAACACGATAGTATAGTTTTTTCAATATATAACAAAAGCAGGAGGGTTTATTGAAGGGTTTTTTAGTATAAATAATATAAATTAATATTCGAATTATGACATTTCTCCTCTGGCAGGGATGTACCAAAAAGTAGTATGCAAATTCTAACGAACACTATTAAACCCAATTAATCGTTATTCTAACTTAAACATTGCCAGCCGCCTTGCAACATCAAGGTATGTTGTAACTAAAACTAAACTTAAAATACAAAATGAGGCTTAGTGCAGTGCAAAGTGAGTTTATTTCAGTTCATTTACCATAAATCCAATTTATTCATTCATTTCTCTTTTCAAATTCAACTTAAGACTAGATTACAAAAAAAAACTAATTAAAATGCGTACGTAAGGTCAAAAGGGGACATGGTAGAACCAAAAGGGGGGCTCTCGCGACAATGTAGCGATGGGTCAAAAGGGGACCCGGTAGAACCCCCAAAAAAGAGGGCTCTCGCGAAGAGAAACAAAATAAAGCGATGGCCAAAAGGAGCCGTTAGAACCCAAAAGGGGGGCTCTCGCGTATTTACCCTAACAGTTACGCAACCCGGAGAGAACACAACCGAAAAGTGTGTAGTGAGCCACGGGAAGACCGGGCGACGTATTCACCCTATGTATAATGATTCGCCCACCTCAGGACCAAAAACGATCGCAACCCGTCCCACTCTGTAAAATTGCGGATCTGCCATAGGTAATCCCAAAAAAGCTTTCTTGATCCGTTCTGGCACGGCATCGGCGGGAGTCAACACACGAGCAGTAAACGTCATTCGCTGCTCTGTCAACCGGACGACACTGTCAACCGGAAAAATTGGAAACCATGATAATGTTTGCCACAATCATCACCGGACCTAACCAACCGACAGGGTCGAATAAATTCGCGATAGCCGACAACACTTCCCGTTTAGTGTACCGCGAAGTAGAACGCATCCAATTGGGTATTCCATCTCACACACAATGGTTTCGAATTACTAGCCTCGACAAATGCCAGCAATTGAGCATCAACCAAATATTCCGGCGGCAGCGTATCTAAAATTTCTCTATAATTCGATGTCCAATTACGCAATTCAAATTTAGCCGTCGCAAGCGCCGCGATTAATTGATCCAGAGCGATTATCGCGGTTTCAAGGTCATGAGTTCCGGTCAAAACGTCGTCAACGTACATACATTTACGTAAAATATCGGCCGCGAGCGGAAAGTCCTTCTCAGTATCTTCAGCTAACTGTAACAGTGTCCGTATCGCGAGATATGGTGCACAATTTACACCGAAAGTCACCGTTTGTAGTTCATAGTCCTGGACTGTCCTTGTCGGAGAATCCCTAAAAACAATTCTCTGAAACGGAGCATGAGAAGAGTCCACTCGAATTTGCCTATATATTTGCGTAATATAGCTGTTGAACACGTATTTAAAAATTCGCCATCGCACAATAAGAAGGACTAAGTCCTGCAGCAAAGTAGGACCTACGTGAAGAATATCGTTAAGACTATTCCCGTTGGACGTTTTATTGGACGCATTAAACACGACGCGAAGTTTCGAAGTCTTCTTCTCGAGGTTAATGACCGGATGATGTGGGAGATAACACGAGAGTGTATCACTTGAAGAAATGGCGGATACTGGCCTCATGTGATCCAAATACATATACTCTTTAACAACACTATCATAAACTGATTTCACGTCCGGTTTTTTTCAATAACGATTCATTACGATAAATTTGATTCAAAACAATTGTGCGGGACTCACCCAAATACCCATGAGGACCGAACTCTTCCTTTAGCAGTGTAACTATATATCTACCTTCCGAATCTCTGCGAGTTGTCCGAACATAATTTTCCTCACAAAACTTATCGGAGGGGGACAAAATCCCCTTACGTGGTGTTTCCTCCAACTCCCAAAACCGTTAAAGTGTCCTATCTAAACTTTCCTCTTCATCAACCGCAGTAAACGTTTGAATTTGCGATGTAGAAATCGGACCCGTTACTAACCAGCCGAGACACTGTTCTGTGCTATCAATGATTGAGCCGCAATCTGCAGGCAACCTTCCAATAGTATACCCGGGTACAAGTCAGCGCCTAGTAGAATATCGACCGGTCTCGACACGAAAAGATTCGTATCAGCTAAGTGAATATCCGGAATTTGGGACAACACTTCCTGCGACATCGTAAATGAAGGTAAATTCCCGGATATAGATTGGAGCACTATAGCCGTCTTCTCCAACAAAACCGACGCGTTGAGTGGAGATCCGATTTTCAAATTACACATTTTACTCGATTTGGCCTAAATAGCGTTGTTCAACCCCGAAATTGTAACATTAGCCGCATGAACCGGCAGTTTCACCCGATTTTAAAGCGTTCCGTCAGAAACGAAGATTCTGAAGCGGGGTCGATCAAAGCTCGTGCCGGATACGAAACCCTACCGTGCATGATATTAATCATCGCAGTTCCCAACATCACGGCCCTATTTTGCGTCGTATGAAACGCCTGGCGAGGTAGGCAGGCCGACGAGGTGGAAGGTTGTGGCTGATAAACCGAAGACGTAGCTCTCGGTTGAAAACTAGCCGCTGAACTCGAAAATGGGTTGGTCGAACTTGTCTCCAAAGTCGCGCTATTAGACGGCGTAGAATCACGATTTAATAGCGAATGATGTCTCGAATTACATTTCGCACACGAATATTGTCTTGGACAATCCTTCATCTCACGACCCATCGTTAAACAATTCAAGCACAGCCGGTTACGTTTTAGCACTGTGTAACGTTCCGATACCGAAAGTTTCCCAAATTTAACGCAAGCCGAAAGTCTATGGTTATGTTTAGGGTAAATAGCGCATTTAGATTCCGATGAAGCACGCGATGACTTAGAAGAAGACGCATTGGCAAAATGCGCTTTGATCTTCTTCTCTTGAGAACGCTTCGAAGACGTGTCCTCCTGCAAATCATGCAAACACATCAACATCGATCGATTTCACATCCGCAGTCGTCTCTACCGATACTGCCGAAATTGCAAAGAGAGACGTTAGTTGATTATGAAATAGAACCCGCTTATTGTCGTATGCATCAATGAGGGCCTTCCACGCGAGGGCGAAACTTCGATGTGTCAGCGGAAACTTCGAGACAATTTCCCTAGCTTCGCCACTGGTCTTCCTCACAAGATGACACAAACGTTCGACGTCCGTTAATCTTGAATTGTTAACTTAAACCACTTGAAACAAATCCCAGAACGTAGGCCAATCAAGAAAATTGCCCTCAAATACATCCGTATCGCACTGTGGCTACGCTAAATTGTGAACAATATCACAAAGTGGAGGCCCACTCACGGCCACTTTACCCCTAAAACCGGTGTTGCCGTTAGGCAGCGACTGCTCATCCCGATCAGCCGGTATCGAAGAAGTCGCGTTATTAGTGAAAATCGCTTCGGATCCTTTATTCGATTTATAAGACCCGATTCTCCGTCTTGATGCTGCATCGATCGAAGACACAGACGAAGTGATCGATGACCGACGAAACTGGCCCAACTTCCGATTTATTGCGGACAAACAATTCATATATGGCTTATGGGACGCGTCATACTTCCCGTCCACCGATTCAATATCATTCGTTTTCGGTGATCCGGAACCCTGTAAACTAGCCAAGCATTCCTCAAAGGAATCCTGAACCTTGGTCCACAACTTCCCCGATTCCTCACTTCGAATCTCGAGGCTATAGACATCTAAATCCTCATCCTTCATGACATTAGAATGGGCGTGGAATAAAGCGATCAAAGGGAGAGCCAAACTCAAAACAAGGTTCCTTTCAATAAAAATAGCAAAATCCGCAAAAGCAAATCAAATTCCGTCCAAAATAAAAACCACAATTCTCGCTATCAATAAATCAATCCGTAGCCAAAATATCAAAACGCACTTTATATCGAGTTATAAAAACTAAAAAAACAATCTCGCGAAAATCCGACAAAAAGATCCAACGTTTCCAGAAACCGAAAATACTGAATGTAGGGTGCACAAAATATTACCCCCGAACGCATGACACAATAAAAATTAAAATAATAATAAACAAAAGTATAAATAAATCAATAATAATAATAAATACCTGTCAAATAAATATTCAAAGTTCACCATATGTTTCAACGATCGAATAATTCCTCTCAGTGTGAGAGCGTCGACATTTCAAAGTGTACCGAGTATTAATTTAAGCCCCGAATCAAACCGGGAAATATTCTAACCTTTGAATTCAACTTGTATTATAATTTGGGTAGTACACGTAGTGTATAGCCGCCTTAAGAATTCAAATGACGATCGATAACCGATAACACGAAAGTACGAGAAGTGCCCGATTAGTCACTACACTAAGCAATCGACCAAAATCGCAACACTGATGAGAACAAAACAAAATAAAAGCTTGTGTATGTTCTCAAATATGCAAATGAACGAAATAAAAATAAATTAATGAAATTTCAGCAAAGAAAAACGCGAAAAAGTGGTGAATATACGAAACAAAGAGAGTGATAAATAGGTGGAGTGAATATTAGTGTTCGAAAGTGGTGAAAATAAATACTTTAAGTTATTTCTCTTCGAAATTATTTGGACAGACGGCAAAATGGAATTACAAAAACAACAAACTTTAATGCGTTTTGCCGTCGGCAAATGAAAATTTACCTTAAAACACTGAAAAACGATATTTTCACGGCAATAAAAGCAAATAAACCACTTTCAATAAAAAATACACTAATATTAACTGATATCACTGAACTTGTATAACACTTTTAAGAATATTTACAATAAAAAACGATCGCGTAGCGTTGTAAAACAACCTTTTTTTTCTTTAAATGGACGGACGACCACTATATTTGTTGTTGTACCGACCGCGAACTCACTTCATAAGGGAAAATGCACTGCACTTACCTTATAATACGTTGAAATAGATGTTGAGGATGATGAAATGATTGGTTTGAGTTTAAGGTGAAGGGGATAACCATGTCAGGTGGACTGTAACTAGAAAAAACCAAGAAAACACCGGTTAAAACCAATTCTTCCACTCCGAAGTCCAATTATCCGGTACGAATGGACCAAAAAAATATAAAAAATATAACAAAAGCAGGAGGCTTTATTGAAGGGTTTTTTAGTATAAATAATGGTAAACAATATTACCTATAATTTGCAACCGCTCCAATTGGCTTATCAATAACAAGTAATCAGTGACAAGAGAAATGCTCTCAACCAAGATAGCGGAAGGCGGGAGCTTTTGACAAGATAAATTAATATTCGAATTATGGCACTTCTACTCTGGCAGGGATGTATCAAAAAGTAGTATACAAATTCTAACGAACATTAGGGCTGTTTTCTTTTAGCACTGGATACCCTAAGCCGTGAAGGACTAAAAGAAAACAGAGTACTCCTTTATCCAGGACATATGCAACTCTGTCATCAGCTGTTTAAAAACAATCACAGAAAAGAAGTGAAATCTTGCATTTTTAATGTATGAAATGCTCAAATAGTAATAAATATTTACTGCTGTGATTATTTATGACACTGTACCACTTTGAATTTCATGTTTTTCGATAAATTAGTCACAATAAATTGCTAAAGAAGCGTCACTTTATCAAAATACAATTTGGCAACATCGGCGCGACTTGCACTGATGAGTTGTTCTGGATAGAACACCAGTGCAACGATGTTCTGGATAGTCCATACAAATGTTGCATCCAGTGCTAAAAGAAAACAGCCCTACTATTAAACCCAATTAATCTTTATTCTAACTTAAACAGTGGACGTGTTGGCATAAAATCAAAACAACTTTGATATTTTCTGGTTGGGAGGCACAAATCTTCACGTGTAAGGGGATGTTCGCCAAACATTAGCAAAGACAAATTTATTTTCATAATTAAAATAAGTATTTCTGCAATGAAATTAATGATGATTTTGCTTAAAATGTTTATTGTTTCTTCCATTTTTCATTAAAAATGGCTTCACACATAACTTTTTGGCCATCTTTATTGATTATGTTTATGATTCTTCTTCATGCTGTAATCATAATAGTTCGTGCAGTGTAAGGCTAAAACTTGAACGAACATAGAACAAATAGGCGAACCTCTGTCGTAGTGTTTATCCGACCGTAAGTGTATCGTAAACTTAAGAAAATTTTTACAATAATTTATTACAAGAATTTTCCATAATTTTAGTTCATTTTTCGTATCTTCAACGAAAATTAGCTACTCGAAAGGAAATTTTACAAATTTTAAGTAGCAATCGTTTAGTTCATGGCCTACAAAATACGATGTAAATTTCCTTAAAATTTTTCTTAACTGGTAGTTAAAAATTCGTTTGTCATACTATACAACTACTTGTGAAATGTAAAGTACTTTCTAAATAATAATTGCAATTTACTATAAGATTTTTTTTGTGTGAGAAAATACTTTTTTACGAAAAATAAACTTGAAAGCGGATAGCAATTTCTTACTGGCAATTCCTATAGGTAATAATAGTTGGTAGAATATTTCTCAATGTTTTTTAGTTCACGTGTAATTAAATTTATGGACATTTTTGTCAAAAATGGGTTAATAACATTTCATGAAGGTTTTGTTAATTTTAAGTTAATCTTTTCATCGTTATTAAACTGATGTGCCATTACGAATATTGTTCTTAGAGTAAATATTCAGCAGATGCGATGAACTATTGCGTAGTACAGATATCTTTCTCGGCAAAGTGGAATGTGACTAATGTAAAGATGATGTTACTTAAATTTTGTTTGAGAGTGAGAGCAATGCAATCATGAGAAATGGTGGCGAGTGCTGGTATGTTGTGTATATCCGAGCGTGTGGTTGTTTTTATTTTTGTTCTTTCAGTGGGTTGTGTGTGTGTTTATTATTCGCGAATGGTTTATTTGCCTGGATGAGGTGTTGTTTTCAATGTGTTTTTGTTGTTGTAGGAATGTTAGAGTTTTGCCCGGTTTTGTTTGGGATGCTTCAGTTGTACAGTTGGCGTTGGCGTGGGCTGTTGTATCTTTTTAGCAGGTATGCAACAAGGGAATATAAAGGTATGGAATATTTTGATTTTTTGAGACATTTATTGGTGTTTGTTTATTAAACCTTTTAAATGAAAGTTATTAATATTTTAGCGATGAGATACGATGAGTACGATGGCGAAGTGTAGCTTAAAAAAAGTCATTAAGAATATTCAATATTTAAGAAAAAATGCTGATTTGGAAAGTATATTGAAATTGTTTTATAGAAATCTAATTTAATATTATTCCATGAAAAAATAAATATTCAATTTCAGAGTAATCCGAGATTAATTTGGAAAGTTTTTTGTTCCACCTCAGCTTATAATTTAATGATAAATTGGTAAGTATTCTTGTTAAAAATGTAGCTTTCTTTTAAAGAGATGTTTTTATTCATATTATTATTAGTTAACTAAATTTTTCGGAAACCAGTTTAATGTTTCCCTGGTAAAAAATATTTAATTTCAGAGCAAGCGCAGATGGTTTCGGACAAATTTGTATATTTCAGCGTATAATTTTATATAGAATTGGTAGGTTTTCTCTTAAAATTTTGGCTTTTCAGCTAAAATATTTACGTTTTATGACCTTTATATCACAAAAACACAGTTTTTAATACCTTGTTTTATTATTTCTTTAAACACTTTATTGGAAACCAATTTAATATTTTTAATGTAAAAAATAACGGCCTTATTCATAAAAAATCATTAACGTGCACTCTAAACCAGTGACCAGCTATAACGCTCTTTTTATTCTATAAGCCTTATATAAAAATAGGTATTCATTAATCATTAATAACACTATTATAGTTATCATGCGTTTTTAGTGATCAGGTGGCAACACATGTCGTTACATCTTGTCATTTTCATCGTAGTGATGAAGACCGAATTATAACCGGTTGATCTTAATAAAAATAAAGTCCCAACATTTTAATGATTGTGTGGCGAAACATAATTTTCCAGGCTAAATTAATTTATACAGAATGCATTACTCACAATATACAATCATTTTATAATTAGTCAATATTAGTATTAATCGAACCGGATTGTATTCCAATATAAAGTCTATTGTTATTAAAAACACATCACTAATATAATGGAATTCATCTATTTACTTTCTCGAACTAATTTTCGACGCATTTTTCATTAAAGTAACAAAAGGAAGTTTAAGATGACCTTAAATTTACATAATATTGGTAGGTATGAATTTTGTACATCTATTTCTGCAGTTCTCTTATTTGGATTAGTATTTTGAAAAATGGCATCAAAATAGGGGTTTTATAAGAAAAGATCGCCCATTTTATACGCATTGGCATATAATGATATACAAAATAGCATAAAACAGCGATAAATTAATAGGTATTGCCCAAAAAAGCATTTTGCAATGTTATCAAAGAGTTAAAGAAGGGTACATCCTACAATAACTTTTTACAATTTACCAAAGACTTGTTAAAGGTTTGGTAAGCTATTAATCGTTTATGAATGCTATTTTTCACGAAATGGTTTATCAATCGTTTATAAACGTCAATTAGCTTTTTAGGAATACGGCTGTAAATCTTTAATTGCAGAATAGCGCCAGAACAATTGGAATAATTTTTATTAGTCCATTGCTTATAATTTAATAGTGAATTGGTATGGTTTCTTTATATATAATAAGAATTTTTTGGAAACCCATTTAACGTTTTTATTTACACTGAAAAAAACAGTGAACCCTTTTCCATTGCAAAATGAACTAAACTGTAGTAATATTGACCATGGTTTAGCCCTTAAGATTTTTTTCAACTTGTCTAGTTTATAATTCTCTTAAATTTTAGTTAATCTATAACATTGTATTTTAGTTCATTTTTACAACACCATAAGATTTATATACCCCTACCAAGTTAAAAAGTCAGTATTATTTTGGTTTACCTGCTTATTTTTTGGGAAACCCGATAATAAAAAGTGGTTAACAGTCTCCTTAAAATGTCGACGACTAAACTATTTTTAAATCAATCATTCCACAGTACAGAGAAATTAAATAATTAAAGGAACAACAACCCGTTTTACTATTATGAAAATTTTCATACATTAAAATTCAACTTTCTTTAAGCAAAAGTACTTTATTATAAAAACTTATGATGAGAGTTCTTAATACAATGTTTTTGTGAATAAAAATTATGACCACGTGGAACAAGAAAGTAGTTTATTTTAACTCGCTATTTGGACATTTTGACTTTTCCTTAGTTTTTTATTCATCGTTAGTATATTCACATATCTGAAAAAAATGGAAGGAATAGTGAAAATTGTTAAAAATTAACATGTAATAAAATATAATTTTTAATCTCTTTAAATTAGCCCCAAATATGGTAAGTTATATTTGGGGGCATTTTATTAAATGTTGTAAGGAATACAACTTTTCTTAGATAAACGTACCTCATACAGTTTGTCCCTGAAACAATTAGAGAAATAATGAATAAAGTAATATATTAACTCATAAAATTGTATTGTTATCGATGTGAAGGACATAACACAATAAATATTCTTGTTAAAAGAAGCCAAAGTTTTAGTATAAAACTTACCAATTCTCTATTAAATTGTACGCTGAGGTTAAAAAGTTATCGAAATTCATTTGGGGATACTCTGAAATTAAATATTTATTTTTTACATTAAATAGAAAACATTAAGTTGGTTTCCCAAAAATCTAATTAAAGAAATAATATGTATAAAAAAAAACCAAATATTCTGGTAAAAGAATGTTAAAGGAAGCTTACCAATTCATAAAAATGTTTCCAAATTGTTATTCTGAAATTAAATATTTGTTTTTTACAATAAAAATATTAAATTTGTTTCCAAAAATATTTGATTATTGTAATACTAAAATAAGGTATTAAAAACATGTAATTTTGATAATAAAAAGGTCATAAAAATTTAAATATTCTAGTGAAAGGAAAGCCAAATTTTAAAAGAAAACTTACCACTTCTCTATTAAATTATACGCTGAGTAGGAATATAAAAATATGCCCGAATCCATCTTGGGGTTGCTCTGAAATTAAATATTTTTTTTACAACAAAGAAAAACATTAAACTAGTTTCAAAAAAATAATAATAATTAGCAAATAATGATATAAATAAAAAATATCCTTTTTAAAAGAAAACCACATTTTAAAAAGAATACTTACCAATTTATGATTAAACTATATGCTGAGGTGTAACAAAAATTTTCCAAAAATATTTGTTTAAAGTAATACTAAAATAAGGTATTAAAACCTGAAATTTTTGACAATAAAAATGTCATTAAAACGTAAATATTCTAGTGAGAAGAAAGCCAATTTTTAAAAGAAAACTCACCACTTCTCTATTAAATTATACGCTGAGGAGAAATATAAAAATTTGCCCGAATCCATCTGGAGTTGCTCTTAACGTAGATATTTTTTACAACAAAGAAAAACATGAAACTTGTTAAAAAAATAATAATAATAATTAGCAAATAATAATATACATAAAGAATATTATTTTTTAAAAGAAAACCACATTGAAAAAGAACTCTTACCTATTTATCATTACACTGAAAAAACAGTGAACCCACCAAGAAGAAAACTTTCGGTTAATTTTAGAAAATTTTGAATATTTTTAGAAAATTTTAACTAAACAGTATAACAAACGCTGGCATCACGCCGATGTCGTAAAAATAAGTAAATATTTTTCGACAAATTCAAGAAAATTTATTAGACATAATTAAGTCTTTTCACTTGTTAAAGAAAATTTTGTAGTTTGAAGGAAAAAATTGGAGTTCAAAATTGCAAGAATGTCTTTAGTGACATACGAAGTTCATGATGAACGCATTTTTAGTAAAATTTACAAATTTAAAAAAATATTGAACTATTTTGTGGAAGACACGAATTTAGTTCATCTTTATCCTTCATTTGTGTATATTTTTTTCCTGGGTTTTAGTTAATTTAACTAACGTACACAAAAAATTATTAGAGTTGAGGAAACTTTCTCCAAACGTAATAATTCCATGAACTAAAATAAAGATAAATTGGCTTTAGTGAAATAGAGAGTTCACTTTTTTTTTTTTTGAGTGTAAACTATACGCTGAGGTGTAACAAACAATTTCGTCTGGAGTTACTCTGAAATTGAATATTTATTTTTTACATTGAATAATAAAAATTAAATTAGATAAAACAATTTCAATATACTTTCCATTTCAGCATTTTTTCCGAAATATTGAACATTCCTAATAACTTTTTTCTAAGCTACCGATCATGACTTCGCCATTGTACACCTCATCGCTAAAATATTAATAACTTTTTTATTGTTTTAATAAACAAACACCAATATATGTCTCAAAAAAAAACAAAATATTCCATACCTTTATATTCCCTTGTTACATACTTGCTAAAAAGGTGCAACAGCCCACGCCAACATACAACTGAAACATGCCAAACAAAACCAAGCAAAACCAAAACATTTCTACAACAACAAAAACATATGTGCCTTCATTGAAAACAACACCTCATCCAGACAAATAAACCATTCGCTAATAATAAACACACACACAACCCACTGAAAGAACAAAAATAAAAACAACCCACGCTCAGATATCAGACTCAGACGCTCAGACAACATCCCCATCACTCGCTACCATTTCTCATTATTGCATTGCATGCTCTCACTCTCAAAAAAATTTCAAGTAACATCATCTTTACATTAAACATATTTCACTTTGACGAGAAAGATCTCTGTACTATGCATTAGTTCATCGCATCTGTCCACAATTTACTCTAAAAACAATACTCTTAAATGTATATCAGTATAAGAACGATAAAACGTTTAACTTAAAATTAGCAAAAACTTCATGAAATGATATCTACCCATTTTTGACGAAAATGTCTATAAATTTAATTACATGTGAACTAAAAATTATTAACCGTAGGAATTGTCAGTAAGAAATTGCTATCCACTTTCAAGTTCATTTTTCGTAAAAAAATATTTTCTCATACAAAAAAAAATCTTATGGTAAATTGCACTTATTATTTAGAAAATACTTTACATTTCACAAGTAGTTTTATAGCATGACAAACGAATTTTTAACTACCAGTTAAGAAATTTTTTAAGGAAATTTACATCGTATTTTGTAGGCCATGAACTAAACGATTGCTACTTAGAACTTGTAAAATTTCCTTTCGAGTAGTTAATTTTCGTTGAAGATACGAAAAATGAACTAAAATTCTGGAAAATTCTTGTAATAAATTATTGTAAAAATCTTCTTAAATTTACGAGACACTTTTTTTCTGTGTAATGTAAAAAAATATTTAATTTCAGTGTAACCCTAAATGAATTTCGACAAATTTTTATATTTCCCTAAGCGTATAATTTAATGGAGAATTGATAAGTTTTCTTTTAAATTTTTGTCCTTCACATCAACAACACAGTTTTTTGAGTGAAAATAGCTTACTTCATTATTTCTCTAATAATTTCAGGTACAAATTTTATGAGATACGTTTACCAAAGAAAAGTTGAATTCCTTATACCATTTTATAAAATGCTCCCAAAAATAATAAGTTAAAAGCTATAATTTATAATTTTTAATATAATTTTCATTACTCTTCCATTTTTTCAGCAAGATGTTTGAAAAATATACTTACAACAAAGAACAAAGGATAATTCAAAATGTTCAAACGGCGAGTTGAAACAAACCACTGTCTTGTTCCACGAGGCCATAATTTTTATCCACAAAAACCATTGTATTAACAGCTTTCTTCATAAGTTTTTATAATAAAGTATGTTTGCTTAAAGAAAGTTTACTTTTAATATATGAAAATTTTCATAATAATATAGCGGTTTGTTTTTCCTTTAATTATTTAATTTCCCTGTATTTTGGAAAGATTTATTTAAAAAT
Source organism: Haematobia irritans (assembly GCF_050003625.1). Classification (NCBI taxonomy): domain Eukaryota; kingdom Metazoa; phylum Arthropoda; class Insecta; order Diptera; family Muscidae; genus Haematobia; species Haematobia irritans. Next base: position 95,200,240 of record NC_134398.1, read on the forward strand.
AGTTTATTCGTCGAATTTGTAAAGAGAATGTTAACGAAATTTTATTATCGGGTTTCCCCAAAAATAGTCAAGTTAACCAAATTAATACAGTTTTTTTAACTTGGTAGGTGGTGCAAAATTGAACTAAAATACAATGCCATAGATAAACTAAAATTTAAGAGAATTTAAACTAGACAAGCAGAAAAAAATCTTAAGGGCTAAATCATGGTCAATATTGCTATAGTTTAGTTACATTTATGAAGCTAACTTCTACCCAAAAATCGATACACTGAACAAATATATTCACGATATCAACATTTATTTTGTGTTGATTTTTTCCCCATTTCAAAAGATAAAAATATTTGGAACTCGACACTAAACAATCAATTTCAAGTTAGCTTCAGACAATATGGGACAAACATTAAATATACACTGAAAAAACAGTGAACCCACCAGGAAAGATAACTTTCGATTAATTTTAGAAAATTTTGAATTTTTTTAGAAAATTTTAACTAAACAGTATTACAAGCGCTGGCATCACTCCGATATGGTAAAAATAAGTAAATATTTTTCGACAAATTCAAGAAAATTTATTAGACATAACTAAGTTTTTGCACTTGTTAAAGAAAATTTTGTAGTTTTAAAAGAAATCTTGGAGTTCAAAATTGCAAGAATGTCTTTAGTGCCATACGAAGTTCATGATGGACACATTTTTGGTAAAATTTACAAATTTAAAGAAATAATGAACTATTTTGTGAGAAATACGAAATTAGGAAACCTTTATGCTTTATTTTTGTACAATTTTTTCCTGTTTTTTAGTTCATTTAACTAACGTACGCAAAAAATTATTTGAGTAAAGTAAACTTTTTCCAAACATAATGATTCTATGAACTAATATAAAGTTAAATTGGCTTTAGTGAAATAGAGAGTTCACTTTTTTTTGAGTGTAACAAGCAAACAAAATTTCGTAAATTTTCACTAAATGTACACACCTTGACATAAACGGGAATAAATGCAACACTAACACCATACTACGTTTAATCTCATTAATATAGATTTTTTTATTTTTTTAGACGAAAAACCTGCTGCCATGCAACATTTCAATAGAACAATTTGGGACGGTGACTTAAATAACAATAGCATAAGTACAACTGGAACTACAGCATCAAATAACTCTACAAATCTTATATTAAGTACATATTGCGTCAATATAATATTACTTTGTACATACGTCACACAAATGGATGATGGGCTATTATCCATACCCAAGTCATTTCTTCTATTCATGATAAATAGATGAAGTTTATTTATGTTTAATTATATTTAATGTACATTCCTAAGGTTAAATAAAATAATGTTCAAATATCATGCACGAAATTTGAATAATGTTTATTATATTTAAAATATAATAGAAAATTGCGTTTATGTAACATTCAGGTAATGATAGACAAAAGGCTAAGTATTAAAAAGATGTATAGATATATTAACCAGCTTGACTAATTATATATATATATATATATATATATATATATATATATATATATATATATATATATATATATATATATATATATATATATATATATATATATATATATATATATATATATATATATATATATATATATATATATGACGCTCAAGTACGTCACGTGTTTTAACCTAACATTTGGCGACGAGTTAAAGAAAATTAATTAGCATTGAGCCCGATTTTCTTATACTAAACTTGATTTTGTTAAATGCCAACAGAAGGAGTAAGCAAAATACAAGTATCTGGATTTACTTTTGAACCGTTTGATGCTGGTATTACAACATGGCAAAGGTGGGTACGGCGATTCGAGACTGCGATGGATATATTTGAGTGCGAAAGTACCAAAAAGAAAATGTTTCTGCTGCATTATATGCGAGCCGGCACGTATGATATGCTTTGCGATAAACTTGCGCCTGTTACGCCGGAAGAATCCACATATGAACGAATAGTCAGCCTTCTCAGTGAACACTTTAATCCTAAACCAAACGTCATTCTTGAAAATTATCGTTTCAATTTATGTCGACAAAAGGAGAATGGAATTACATCAAGGGGCCAGCAACGAACAAGTGGTGGATATGATCGTCGATAAGAGAAAGTCGAAAAAGGCTCATGAAGGGAGGGGCGGTAAGGCATGTTTTAGATGTGTTAGTGAGAAGCATCTGGCAAACCAATGCAACCACAAAGAAACTGTTTGCTATGCTTGTCAGAAGAAGGTACACCTTCGGAGAATGTGCCCCAAAGAAATATTTCGGAAAAGAAAAAGTTTATGATACGGACACATCGTTATACAGCTATTGTAATACACCGTTGGACTGTGTTGGGTATATCCAAGTAATGGTAGCGGGCTCAAAAGATGTTTCAGCAGCTAAGCTTTACATAGTTAAATCGCAAAGAAATCCACTGCTGGGTCGTGAGTGGCTACGCACAGTACCATTGGATTGGGCAGATATATTAAAAGGCAAAATACAATGTGGAAAAGCATTTGTAAATAATATGTGCACATCGGAATTAAATGCAAAAGTTAAAGATCTGATTAAGAAATTTGCTAAAGTATTTTCATCGACAATGGGTAGAATTACAGGTTATCAGGCCAGACTGCCTTTGACCCATGGAGCAGTTCCGAAGATTTTCAAGCCCAGGAAAGTTCCATTTTCTTTGATGCAACAAGTGGAAGACGAATTGGAGAAATTAGTGCAGGAAGGGCTGTTGAAGCCAGTAAGTGCAAGCGACTGGGCTACACCCATTGTGGTAGTACCAAAAAAAGACAACCAAGTGAGGTTATGTGGAGACTATAAAATAACCATAAACCCTGTGCTGAAGGTGGATGAATACCCGCTTCCATCGGTAGATGAACTTCTTAGCTGTATGGCGGGTGGAGATAAATTTACAAAATTGGATTTATCCAAAGACTATTTGCAACTCGAAATTCATCCTGAAGACCGCCATGTTTTAACGCTCACTACGCATAAAGGGTTGTTCCAGCCAACACGCCTTATGTTTGGGGTAGCCAGTGCCCCGGCCAAGTGGCAGCAATTTATGGAGCAGAAATTGAGTGGCATTCCGGGGGTTGCTGTATTTTTGGACGATATCCGTATAACAGCAAAAAACGATATTGAGCATATAGCGAGATTAGAACAAGTATTGCAGAGATTAAATGAATCAAATATGCGAATCAATTTGACTAAATGCGAATGGATGCAAGACAAAATCGAGTACTGTGGATATGTGGTGAGTAAACATGGAATAAGTAAAACAAGAGATAAGATGGAGGCTATATCAAGTATGAAAAGACCTTCCAATAAGGAGGAAGCTAGAACTATAGTCGGTCTAATAAGTGATTACGGTAGATTTGTTAAAAATATGAGCTCTATTCTCTATCCTATAAATAAACTACAGCAAAATGTACCTTTTCAATGGAGTAGAGAATGTGAAAAGGCATTTGCCCAGATAAAACATATAATGAGATCAAATACTGTATTAGCATTTTACGATTCAAAGCTGCCATTGATTTTGGCCGTAGATGCCAGTCCATACGGAGTGGGTGCAGTTTTAAGTCATTCATATCCAGACGGGTCTGGAAGACCCATTCAGTTTGCTTCACAAACATTGACTATAACTCAGCAAAAATATAGCCAGATAGATAAGGAAGCCTACGCTATCGTATTTGGTATTCGAATATTTCACCAATACTTATATGGTAGAAAATTTACTTTGGTGACGGACAACAAGCCATTAGCGCAAATATTTTCTCCTAGTAAGGGGCTGCCAATACTAACAGCGAGTAGAATGCAGCACTACGCTATTTTCTTATCGTCGTTTAATTACGATATTCAAATAAAAAAATTAAAGGAAAACCTGAATGCCGATGCATTGTCTCGATTGCCCATGGATAGCAACAATACAATGGTAGAAGAAGTAGACGTAATTGAGATGGACACCATACAGAGTTTGCCAGTTACAATGGATGAATTAATAATAAAAACAGAAACGGAGAACGATTCAAGTGTTCGTATTTTATTGCAAAGCCTAAGGCATGGCCGTGATTGCGAGCTGAAGCACAGGTTTAATGTACCACAGGTCGAGTTCGCTTTGCAACAAGGTTGCCTTATGAGAGGAATTCGGGTTTACATTTCCAAAAAACTACATCATCGTGTTTTAGATGAACTTCATTCTGGACATTTTGGAATTCCAAAGATGAAGGCGTTGGCAAGGGGCTATTGCTGGTGGCCATCTATGGACAATGACATAGAGAAGATGGTGGTTGTCAAGCTTGTCAATCGATGCGTCCGAATCCTCCAAAATGGGCTCCAGGCCAACCGTGGCCATGTACTAAGTATCCTTTTGAACGAATTCATGTAGATTATGCGGGACCGGTGTTGGGGCGATACTTATTTATTCTGGTGGACTCATTCAGCAAATGGCCTGAAGTCCAGGTTACGTCGAAGATAACATCAGATTCAACTATTAAAATTTGCAGAAATATATTTTCAAGAATGGGGATTGGTGAGTGACCATGGCACTCAATTTAAATCTAAAGAATTCCAAAACTTTCTTAAAATTAATGGAATACGTTACACAATGGGAGCCCCATATTACTCCGCTACAAACGGTTTGGCGGAACGTTTTGTACAAACCATTAAAAGTAAATTGGAAGCAGTTAAAAGCGTAGCGTCCGAATTAGAGAAAGGTGTTATTGGCATATCGTCGAGCTGTGCACCCTACAACGGGCAGATCACCTTCAATATATATATATATATATATATATATATATATATATATATATATATATATATATATATATATATATATATATATATATATATATATATATATATATATATATATATATATATATATATATATATATATATATATATATATATATATATATATATATATATATATATATATATATATATATATATATGTGGTGCGCATACTTTGACGCCATTTTTTACATTTAATGTATACTTCGGCGACATTTGCATACTTTGGCACCAGGTTCCATAATTTTCGTATATGTACCGCATACTTTGGCGTCATTTTGCATTTTGGGTCATTTTGAGTTTTTAATACCAATTGTTGTTTTTAGGTACATTTGAACAAGCTCTTCACTTGTATGTTAACATTTTTGCATTTTTGCATTTTACACAAGGACTATTCAGAAAATTACGAAATAAAACAGACAAAAATTCCACATCTCCATTTGAATTTGCATGACAGTGTTACCACATTGACAATTATGTACTTTGCCTGAGTTCACTGCACTGGTAATACTAAACAACTGTTGCGTACATGTGGCATTGTTTCATTAAAATATTGAATACAGGGTGCTTCATAATAAATTAATTGTATTTTCTGATGGCGGTAAAATTATATACTGGATGTATCATAACAGTACGATTATTTCAATCGTTAGACGTCATTGCGTTAGCTCAGTCGTTGGTGCAGTGTGCTAAGGCGAACGATTATACGTGTAAAACAGAATACTCGGGTTCAAGTCATGGTGGAGAAAATAATTTTAGATAAAAAAATGATTATTTTGTATTTTAAATGTATTGTAAAAATTAAAACATGTAAAATAGTGTGCACAACATGATTACTGTGAAGAGTTTACAAAAACGAAATTTATTTTATTTTTATACCCTCCACCATAGGGTGTATTAACTTTGTCATTCCGTTGGTAACACATCGAAATATTGCTCTAAGACCCCATAAAGTATATATATTCTGGGTTGTGGTGAAATTCTGAGTCGATCAAAGAATGCCCGTCCGTCTGTTGAAATCACGCTAACTTCCGAACGAAACAAGCTATCGTCTTGAAACTTTTCACAAGTAGTTGTCATTGATGTAGGTCGGATGGTATTGAAAATGGCCATATCGGACCACTTTTACGTATAGCCCCCATATAAACGAATCCCCAGATTTGACCTCCGGAGCCTAGGAGGAGCAAAATTCAACCGATTAGTTTGGAATTTGGTACGTGGTGTTAAAAACCATGCAAAAATTGGTCTATATCGGTCCATATTATATATAGCCCCCATATAAACCGACCCTCAGATTTGATCTCCAGAACCTCTTGAAGGATCAAAATACATCCGGTCCACAATTACATATAGCCGCCATATAGATCGATTCCCAGATTTGACATCCGGAAACTCTTGGAGGAGCACAATTCGTTTGAAATTTGGTACATTGTGTTAGTATATGGCCGCTAACAGCTATGCAAAAATTGGTCCTTATCGGTGTTTAGTTATATATAGCCGATGGCCAATCACACAAAAATTGGTCCATATCGCTAAAAATAATCTACCAAAATTTTATTTCTATAGAAAATTATGTCAAAATTTTTTACTATAGAAATTTTTTTAAAAATTTTATACTATAGAAAGTTGTCAAAATTTTATTTCCATAGAAAACTTTGTCAAAATTTTATTTCTATAGAAAATTTTGTCAAAATGTTATTTATATAGAAAATTTTGTCAAAATTTTATTTCTATACATTTTTTTCCAAGTTTTATTTCTATAGAAAATTTTGTCCAAGTTTTATTTCTATAGGAAATTTTGTCAATATTGTATTTCTATAGAATATTTTATCAAAATTTTATTACTATAGAAAGTTTTGTCAAAATTTTATTTCTATAGAAATTTTTGTCAAAATTTTATTTTTATAGAAAATTTTGTCAAAATGTTATTTCTATAGAAAATTTTGTCAAAATGTTATTTATATAGAAAATTTTGTCAAAATTTTATTTCTATAAATTTTTTTCCAAGTTTTCTTTCTATAAGAAATTTTGTCCAAGTTTTATTTCTATAAGAAATTTTGTCCAAGTTTTATTTCTATAAGAAATTTTTTTTCAAAATTTTATTTCTATAGGGAGTACAATTAATAGTATAAATTTCATTGAAATCGATTCAGATTTACATATCGCTCCCATATATATCTGTCGCCCGATTTAGATTCATATAACTGCCGGAGACCAAATTTTCATTTCGATTTACTTGAAATTTTGCCCTGAAAATAGATTTAAGATTTTTGCATTTTGTACCAAATTTAGTTCAAATTGGTATAAATTTTGATATAGCTCCCATATATACGCCTGATTTGGTAGATATGGTATGGGGAAATATGGTATGGTGTCAAATTTTATCCAAGTCGGTTCAGATTTAGTTAAAGCGCCATATATTCTTCCGATTAAGGAAAAAATGGCACAACGTAGCTCCCAACAAATTTGCAGGAGTGGAGATGACAACAACAATTTTGGACTGCACAGTGGTGAAGGGTATAAAATAGTCGGCCCCTCCCGACTTTGCTAACTTCTTTTTAAATAATTTTATAAATTATCAAAAAGTTTTTGTCGTCAGTTCCCTTATTACCTTAAATCCTTGTCATTGAGCTTAACATGGAATCGGACAGCACTCAGTGATAAGAGAGAAGTTCACCACTGTGGTATCACAATGGACTGAATAGTCTAAGTGAGCCTGATACATCGGGCTGCCACATAACCTAACCTAACCTAACCTATTACCTTAAATCTATAAACCGGAATTAATAAGCAACAACATTGCATTAAAATCTTAGTGTCAATATATTTATATTCATTATAATTTCGGTTTATTTTCAAAAGTCAATGTTGCACTCCGTTTTTATACCCTGCGCCACACTGTGGAACAGGGTATTATAAGTTAGTGCATATGTTTGATACACCCAGAAGGAGGCGAGATAGACACATGGTGTCTTTGGCAAAAATGCTCAGGGTGGGCTCCTGAGTCGATATAGCTATGTCCGTCTGTCCGTGAACACATTTTTGTAATCAAAGTCTAGGTCGCAGTTGTAGTCCAATCGACTTCAAATTTGGCACAAGTATGTGTTTTGGCTCAGATCTACCCTATTGATTTTGGAAGAAATCGGTTCAAATTTAGATATAGCTCCCATATATATATATATATATATATATATATATATATATATATATATATATATATATATATATATATATATATATATATATAT
>NC_134398.1:95508363-95640626 GCF_050003625.1 Haematobia irritans
AGTCCGAATTATTGAATGGGTTGACAGAGAAGAGTTTATAGTCGTCTGTTGTGGGTGTTGGCTGTTATCTATGGACCGGGGTTGCTGAAATTGTTGGATTCTCCGGCAGCAGGTACCAATTCAAGTATTTACGTCGTTGTTGGTTCCAGGGCTGTGGAGTCGAGTCAATTTTGCTTGACTCCGACTCCAGCATTTCTTATTAGCCTCGACTCCGACTCCGGAGTCGACTCCAGGTGGTGTACCTAAATCTCATTTTAACAGTATTCCAATTGTAATTTTAAGGTGTAGTGTTCCAAACCGATATAAGTATTATATTTTGCCATATGTGTTTATATGTCCTAAAGAACACTAATTTTAAACTTTGATACGACTCGACACAAACCTCAACATTTCAGGGATGTAAAGAACTCCACAGTATGTTTTTATAAAAATTTTTTTTTTCAAAAAATAATTAGGCTTCCAGAAGTTTAAGAAGTAAAATCCTGGTATTAACCCTTTCACTACCGAAATAAAAAATTTAATTTTTCTTCTGTTTCTACTTGTACTAACAGCACGTAGAACAAAAATTGTCATTTTGAGAACCTACCTCAATTACTTCAAGAGCTATATGAGCTTATTCTGAAAACTTGATTCTTGAATTATGACCAAATAAATGGTCTTACAAAAAAGGCGCTATGTGGCCTATAATATCTTTCGAAGTGTGGGAAAAATACAAAAAAGAACTCGAAGTATTATCAGCTATAGTTTTTGTATGAATGTCCATTTACTAGAAACATATAGTAGAAAAATTGTCGCAAATTTTCGTATTTTTCGTTTAATGTTAAATAAGTTTATAAAAATGTATTTTAGGGCTCGCTTATATGGAAAATATTTATAGCCTATTTAGATTAAAGCCTCTACTTACAAATAACATCGAGAAATAAATCGAAACTAAGTTGAAAAATCGAATTTGGTGTCTTTTCCGAATGTCCTTCTAAGTGGACATCGGTAGTGAAAGGATTAATCTATATAGGCTGTACGATTAGGAGCGTTTTCCTAACCGGCAGTCTTTTATTAATTAAATTAAAAAACTCTGCACAAATAATTAAGGGCCAGTGTGAAACCGAAAAGCGAAAATAAGAAGACGAGAGATGTTGTTTGCTCGATTACAATGTTACAAAACTTTTATTACTTAAAATTCTACCTATGCGGGAATGACGACAAAAAAGGGAATCAAAAATAAATAGTATGTATGTTTGTGCCCTTCATTGGTTGCTTCGTTTGTTTGCCTTCTAAGCGACAGTTAGAAGACAACAACAACAACAATGACAATATGTATACTTGCCTCGATCGATGCTTTTACTCTGCTTAAGATAACCAAAGCAGAGAAAGCATCGATAGAGGCAGAGGTAAACAAAACAACAGGTATGCACAAATAAATATCGCGAAATAAATATATGAGAAATGAAATGAAAATAAATGAGAATAATTAAACGACAAAAAATAAACGAAAATGATGTAAAACATAAACTAATAAACAAATTAATATAAACGAAATCGAACGAAACAAATAAAATATCAATGAAAAATAACAAAATCAAAAACAAACATAGTAAAATAAATTAAAAATATGAAATGAAAAAATTAAAAATTGAAATAAATAAAAATACAAAACATAAAGTTTATACGATGACCTAACATGCCGGCCCCATTGAAAGGGTTCTTTCAATTTAATAGCAAAGCGAGTTTGTGAATAGGTCGGCGTATAACTCCCTTTGTGGTGTTGACATCGGCGACTCGAATGCGTCCGTCTCGGCCAGGAACAGCGTTGATGATTCTTCCCATGAGCCATTTTTGAGGAGGAATATTATCTTCGTGAACCAAAACCAAAGAACCAATAGCGATGTTTGAGACAGAGGCAGTCCATTTATTTCTAACTTGCAGTTCATTAATGTATTCATGAGACCATTTCTTCCAAAATCGTTGTTTTATTGCTGTAATCTGAGCCCAGTGTTCCAGGTTGCTAATATTGATTGATGTGACTTCACGTTCAGGTAGAGAGCGTAAGGCACTGCCAGTGATGAAGTGGCCTGCAGTGAGGGCTTCAAAATCGCTGGGGTCAGATGACATCGGGGAAATCGGCCTTGAGTTTAAAATGGATTCAATTTCGACTAGTGCTGTGACAAGTTCTTCAAACGTTAGTCGAGCGTTCGAAAGGGTTCGATTCAAAGGGTTTGGCTGATTTGACGGCAGCCTCCCATAGTCCGCCAAAATGGGGCGCACGTGGCGGAATGAAATGAAAATTTACGAATTCATTGGCACAATAGTTAACTATTTCATTTTGATGATTTTGATCAAAGAGAAAAATTTTCAGGTCCTTCATTTTTGAGTTCGCACCGACAAAATTAGTGCCATTGTCGCAATAGATATCCGTCGGTAAAACTCTTCGACCAATCATTCTTTTAAGCGCTGCGATGAAAGCGTCTGTTGACAAATCGGAGACAGCTTCGATGTGGACAGCTTTTGTTGTGAGACAAACAAAAACAGCGATGTAAGTTTTATACGGTATTTTACCTCGAATGCGCAGGTAAGTATTGACAGGACCACAAAAATCCACGGCACATTTCGCAAAAACTCTGGATGGGTTAAGACGATCCACAGGCAAATTCGACATCACTTGTTGCAGAAGTTTTGGCCGATAGCGAATGCAATGGGGACATGAGTTAACGATCTTGCGGCAAAGACTTCGTAAGTTGAATATCCAGTAGCGCATTCGGGTCAGCGAAACCAAAGCCTTTGGGCCAGCGTGATAATTTTTGATATGAAGATGGCGAACGTAACAAACAACAAAGTTGTTGTCCTTTGGCAAAATAATTGGATGCTTTTGTGCCTCAGGAATATCAGCCAATTCCAATCGACCTCCAACCTTCAGAATATCTATGCCACTTGAAGAGTCAATAAACGGGTTGAGACATTTTAGGGAACCTTCAGGGTCTTGTTTCTTTAATGCACGCTTTATATCATCTTTAAAATGTGTTTGTTGAATATTCCACACAATAGACAGAACAGCGCGATCTAGTTCTTGTGGTTGTAAGGTTTCAGTAGTGGCAAAAGTCGATTTTGAAGACGACAATTTGTAGAAAAAGCGAAATATCCAGGCAACAACTCTAATAATTTTTATATATGAGCTGCAATTTTCAACAAATTGTGAAACTCTGTTGGGTTGTAACTGAAGATTCAGAGTAGTTTTCCGTTTCTCTTTGTTCACGATTTCATGGTCAATTTCATCACACCTGTTTGGAGGCCATTTCTCAGACTCCTGAGTAGGAAAATCTGGACCAGAAAACCAAATTGATGATTGTAGTTCTTGAACAGTAGATCCCCTCGAGACAATATCAGCAGGATTCAAACTAGAAGGTACATGGCGCCAGTTACAATCACTCGTAGAATCTTGTATTTCAGAAATTCTGTTCCCCACGAATACAGAAAGTGTCGAAGAATGTTGCTTGAGCCAATGAAGAACTATCTGCGAGTCAGTCCACAAAAATACAGAACTTTTTGGAATGTTAAGAATATTTCGTGTTTTCATATATAATCGAGACAAAAGTTGCGCTCCACACAGTTCTAAATTCGGCAACGACTTTCGTTTGGTTGGGGCAACTCTAGATTTAGCTGTGTAAAGTTGTGAATGCACTTTACCAGACATAGTTTTGACTCTGATATAGAGACAACAACCATAAGGTCGAATCGAAGAATCACAGAACCCATGCAATTGGATGGAAATTGGATTGGGTGACAAACAATAGCGAGAAATTTGAAGAGACGACAGCAACTCGAAATCATGAACTAAATTTATCCAAGCAGTGTGTAAGTCTTGTGGAATAGATTCATCCCAGGCAATGTTGAGTATCCATAGTTCTTGAAGGATAATTTTGGCTTTTATTATAAGAGTTGCCAGAAATCCAAGAGGGTCGAAAAGCGAAGACGAGAGTGACAAAATTGTGCGTTTTGTTACTGATCCAGGATAAGACTTGGGCGAGAACGAAAATAAGAAATTGTCTGTTTGCTGGTCCCAAGAAATGCCCAATGCACTTGTAACTGAGGACTCGTCCAAATTCAAATCTTTAACCGTTTTATCATATCAAGCTCTTATGATTTGAATGCCATTTATCCAATTCGAAACAAGCCATTTTCAAAATTTCAGTAACTTGGTACGTCAGTTCGGTTAGATCTTCGATAGTTTCAGCACCTCCAAGAAAATCATCAACATAGAAAGAAGTTTTAATAGCCTTTGCGCCAAGCTCAAAACGATCCAAAAGTTCATCAGCAATATAATGCAATGAGCGAACCGCGAGAAAAGGGGCAGCTGAAGTTCCATATTTGACAGTTTTTAGCTGGTATGTTTTTATTTCATCTTGATCTGTGTATCTCCACAAAATATATTGAAATCTACGATCCCTCTGATCAACCAAAACTTGCCGATACATTTTTACAATATCAGCAGTGAGGGCGAAACGATACAAGCGAAAACGTAAAAGCAGCAAAAACAGTTCTTCTTGAATTGTAGGGCCAACCATTAAAATTTCATTTAACGATTTGTGATTTGCTGTGGGGCAAGAGGCGTCAAAAACGACACGAAGTTTAGTCGACGTACTATTTGGTTTGAAGACGCAGTGATGAGGAATGTAATAGTGTGGTTCATGTAATTTTGGATTTTTCACCAGGCTCATGTGTCCCGAATCTTCGTACTCCTTCATGAACGAGACATACTTTGCTTTCAAATCTGCATCACGGTTAAGACGCCATTCTAGAGAAGCAAAACGTTGTAATGCAGTATTTCGAAAGGCACAAAGAGAATTAGAAGGTTCCTTGAATGGTAGCTTAACAACAATTCTACCTGATGATTCACGAGACACAGTATTTTGAAAGAATTTCTCACATTCCATTTGTTCTGGTGTAAATTCGCTTACGTTGTCGTTGATTTCCTCAATTTTCCAAAGATGTTCCAAATTAATGTTAATTTCTTCTTCAGTTGAAAGTAAATATGATAAATTGAAGTTATTGTCCCTGGCAGCATTATATTTGCCAGTGACAATCCACCCAAATAAAGTTTTTTGTAGTTTTGGTAGATCTGGGCCAAGTTTGATTTCACCAACTGACAAAATATCGAAGAATGTTTCTGTACCAATGAGCAAATCGATTTTCTTAGATTTAAAGAAACTTTCATCGGCAAGCTGTGTATTAGGAGGCAGATTCCATGTTGAGACATCCAGTTCCGAATCAGGTTGATACGATATGTGTGGTGTGATACAAAAGGAAAGTGGCACTTCATAGTCAGTAATCCGAGATTTAACAGTTGTGAAACACTTATGCTTGATTTTTATACAAGTGCTTCCAATGCTAGAAACTTCAACTTATTTTTTAACCCGTTGTAGTTTCAGACGATGTGCAAATTCATCTGTGACGAAATTTACTTGTGAACAAGAATCTAGAAGAGCCCTTCCTAACTTATATGAGCCAGAATCGTCTTTAACGAAAACCATTGCAGTTGCGAGAAGTATATGAGGAGACGACCCTTCCATGTGTGTATGGACGGAGGCAGATGTATTGTTAGTGACAGCGCTGGAGGTGGATGGCGTTGGCTCTGGAGTAGTGGATCTTGGACCCAACTGGGACCGATGAAGCATGGTGTGATGCGATCGAGAACAGGTTTTGCATTTAAACGATGATGGACAATTAGTCACTTGATGACCTTTAGCAAGACAATTAATGCAAAGACCAAGTTTTTTGGCATTTTCAAACCTAAGGGGCACATCCATATCTTTAAAGCGTTGGCATTGAGCTATATAATGATCAGATTTAGAACAAAGGGCACAAACACGTTTTGTACACGAGAAAGAATATCCTAGTTTGGATTGCTTTTGCGAAGATTTTCCAGAATGGTGTTCCGGACGACGAGAAGTTGTGTTTGTGTCAAGTGATTCTAAATATTGATATCTTCTTTCAAGAACCTTGGAACAATCATCCCAAGTCGGCAATTGGCTAAAGTCGAGAGAGTCTTTCCATTTGCGTTTGGTATCGCCATCAACCTTTTGCATAACAATATGAATCAGCATTGCGTTGACAATATCTTTATCCGAACCAAGCGATTGTAATGAACTGTAAAGCGCTGAAACATTATCCACAATGCTTCTTAATTGACCAGAATTTGGCTTTGAGACATCAGGAAGTTCAAAAAGAGTTGAAATATTTTCCATAAAAATCAATGTATTGTTGTCGTATCGAGATTTTAAACGTTCTAAAGCCTTGGGATAATTTTCATTGGTGATTTGAAATGCTTTCACAGTTTCGAGAGCATGCCCTTGGAGGCAGTTTATCAAATGGTTGAATTTTTCGATGTTGGAGAGCCCATGTTCACGATCGATAATTTGTTTAAAAGAGGTAATGAAATTTTTGTACTCACTGTATTTCCCATTAAAGTTAGGTAATTTTAGACGAGGGAGTTTATTTGTTGGTACAGGTATGGAAAATGATGATTCAGGCAATGTTGTGTTATGTCATTCATCTGTAAGTTGTTGTTGTATGGTAGAACTTATGCTATGGTCAGACTGGGCAAATATTTGACAGATATCAAAAAAGAATCCGTCGCCACAACCAAACCAATAGACATTTTTAGCTCATATTGGATACATAACATCGTTGTAGCATTATTTTCCAATAACCGTATTAAGATATTTGGAAATGGATCTGGAAAAATGTTTGACACTCATTTTGGTCAAATATTTGCCTAGTGTGACCATAGCTTTATATAGCAATACAAATCTTCAATGTCTCCACGACCACTATCATCAGGGTCAAGACTTTCAATTTTTGTTTGGGTCGAAAGAATTTGCTTAAAATATGATTCTAAGATTCCAAGGCGACACTTCAAATCCGCGACAGAAAGATTTTTATTTTTGGCATTTGCCTCAATCACTGTTTTTATACGAGAAATATTTTTCTTCGTTATGGTACGTTGTTGTTTTAATTCTTCCAAACTCATGTTTTTTTCAAAATGGAGAAATTACCGCACAAATGTATGTAAAATTATTAGGTAACAGTGAGGAGACGACGCTTGCAACTTGTACAACAACAAAAATTTATTTAAATTCTTTTGTAGTGCAATTATTGACCAATGCAAAAAAAATATGAAATAAATCAAAGGCTTGAATTTGGGACAACACACTTTTATTTGCCTTATTTGCAACAAATCACAATCTTTTATGTTTGTACCACTTTTGAGAAAAATTTGAAATAATTACTTTTGTTGAAATTGCGAGACAAAACAGTTTTATTGGAAAATATTTCACAAATTTGATTGTTTAAAAAATGTTCCTTTTTTATACACCAATTGGAGCAGAATTAGTAATGGCAAATTTGTTTAATTTTTATTGTTGACCACTGCAACTTGATTTTGATTCACTATAGTTGGGATAGTTTGATTGTAGTTAATCGAGACAAATATTTCAATAAATTTGATTGATTTAGTTCAAAAAGTTTATTTGAGTTATTACACTAGGGTTTATTTTTTGTTGGGAAAATGTACACTGCACTTGATTATTTAATTGTTTTTTGTTCGCGATAATACGAGAAAGTGTTTTTATTTCCAAATTGTTTTACAATTTTTCCACGAAAACGACGAAAAAATAGAAAACTTTCCCACGAAAACGATAAATTGTTTGTAATATTTTCACACTGTCCTGTAACGGTACGATTAGGAGCGTTTGCCTAACCGGCAAGTCTTTTATTAATTAAATTAAAAAACTCTGCAAAAATAATTAAGGGCCAGTGTGAAACCGAAAAGCGAAAATAAGAAGACGAGAGATGTTGTTTGCTCGATTACAATGTTACAAAACTGTTATTACTTAAAATTCTACCTATGCGGGAATGACGACAAAAAAGGGAATCAAAAATAAATAGTATGTTAATATGTATGTTTGTGCCCTTCATTGGTTGCTTCGTTTGTTTGCCTTCTAAGCGACAGTTAGAAGACAACAACAACAACAATGACAATATGTATGCTTGCCTCGATCGATGCTTTTACTCTGCTTAAGATAACCAAAGCAGAGAAAGCATCGATAGAGGCAGAGGTAAACAAAACAACAGGTATGCACAAATAAATATCGCGAAATAAATATATGAGAAATGAAATGAAAATAAATGAGAATAATTAAACGACAAAAAATAAACGAAAATGATGTAAAACATAAACTAATAAACAAATTAATATAAACGAAATCGAACGAAACAAATAAAATATCAATGAAAAATAACAAAATCAAAAACAAACATAGTAAAATAAATTAAAAATATGAAATGAAAAAATTAAAAATTGAAATATATAAAAATACAAAACATAAAGTTTATACGATGACCTAACATAGGCATTTTATAAAAAATAAATCTATATAAAAAAGAAAAATACACAGAAATCAAAATGTCGGGTTAATCAGATAGAAAGTTTAGATGTTGTGTCGGATATAGAAAACAAACATAAACTGCCAAAAATTAGGACGGGCGGAATTTTAAATAACCACTACCATACAACAGATAACAGGAATAGCTGGACAGTTACGAATATTGTTTCTATAGAAATAAAATGGTGAAACTTCGATTTATAAATGGTCTATCAATTATGGACATTCGAGGCCATTAATTTAATGTAAAGAATTTCGAGTGGCTTTGATGAAACAAACATTCTCCCAAAAGACTAGCTCAGATGGCATGTTGGCAGAGGTTTAATTTAAAATTACAGCTTCCAAGGACATCGGGTGTATATGGAGATTTCTCAAGTAATTATCTCCATATACAAACTCTGTGCCGACGGGAAATTTCCGCATCTATTTATGGATCTCAAATAACTCAAAATTTCTGACAAATCTTATGAAAATTTTAGACTGGGGAAAAACTTCTTAAAACAAATCAGAAGATGGGTTTATATGAAGGTGCTATATCTCAAAATTGTCCGGTATGTCCTATCTTCGAACTCGACATGCCTGCCAAAAAAATTAAAACGTTAGGTTCTACTGCTATATTACCTTAAAATTGTACCTTTATCAAGAGTACATATATGGTAAAAAATCGATATTTGAATATGTTAAAAATGGACAATACAATTGATCAATTCAGCCCATATTCTAGTAAAACCTACTTTTTATATCACCGTGAAATTTCACTCATATAAATACACTTTAAATGGCCTGAAATCCATTACTTCGTTTTCCGTTGTTCGATTAAAAATCCTAATGGAATCTAATTTGTTGAAATATTTCTTTAGGAAGATTTTTTCAAAGTTTGTTTCGTCGGAGTCGAGCAAATTTTCTACGACTCCGGCTCCGACTCCAGCAAAATCTTCAGACTCCGACTCCACAGCCCTGGTTGGTTCTGTAATTTGACGACATTAATCGTAACGACGTAAAACTTAAAAATTGCTCATACTTACTCCTAAGTCCATTTATGTATGTATGTGCGTGTAATTTTAGTAAGAATTTCAGAAAAAAAATGTTTCGATGTCATCATCGTTGATACTTATTTTACTTATGGATGGAGTTTCTGATAAAGTGGGCAAAAACATCGACGACGTAAATCGAAGTTTGATGGAACAAAAAATTTGACGACGTAAATCGAGGTATTACTGTATATGCTTGGTAGAATTTTCTCCGAAAGAAGATTGTGCTCCAAAAACAAAAATATTTCTGCTTAATTGCATATTCCCTCTCATCTTTCTTTACTTTACTTAATACACTGTTAGAAAAATATATTTTTCATATGTTCCGATATAAACAAAATGAGTTTCGAGCACAATTTTTAAACACAATATATTTAAGTGCAAAAATGTAATGTTTCTAAACTAGCATTCAATGTTTGGGACACATATGTTAATATGTTAGAATATATTATGTTTAGGACAAGAATGTTTCATAACTAATATGTGTGAATGTAAACATTTATAAATTTACAAATTTCGAGTAAACATATTGTTACGTTTTTATATTGAGTCGTGTTTAATAACCCGTTAATAAAACACAGTTCTTTTCAAATAACGACAATCTACAATTTATTTGCTTAAGTGATAGGTTTCACTTATTTGCTCTACGATGTGTACTGTATCACTTTTATCTTACGACTGACTTGACAGCTCTCTCCGCTAGGGCTCTACCGCGATATGACGATTTCGAATGTTCTCGCTAATTGGCCTACAACCTTCTTGAATAATCTACTACCTGGTAGATGTCGCACGGGCGACATCGCACATATTTATCGGCCTATGCTCATTGTCTTGGCTACAATCAACTGGAACATTCTACTCTATGGCAGATGTCGCACAGGCATAAGCAATGAAGATAACAAAACAAAAAGGGGTTACTTTAAAACGAACGAGTGGGAAACTAAGAACACAAAAGATGTTTAGGAAAGTACTAGAAAATAAAGAAATGATTTTGACAAGTGATGACGTAATTTGACCGTTACAATTTGAAATTTAAATTAACGGAAACAAATTTGAATAAACTTAAATCTAGCAATATCAAATTCGTAACACTGCCTCCCGCTTAAGCCTGTTCGTCCCGATCAGGCACAGAACCAGTTCCCGTATGGAGCCCGTATGGAGCCAAACGTTCCAGGTGAACGACTTTCATCTTTGACCTTGGGCTGTCGTCTTTTTGAATTCGGTATACAACATCATTGATCTTCTTGATGACTTTATATGGGCCTTTCCACTGTGTTTGTAGTTTAGGACATAATCCTTTCCTTCGTTGCGGGTTGAATAGCAGAACCAGTTGCCCTTCTTTAAAGCCCTCAGTGTTCGCTGCAAGATCATATCTCGCCTTCATCCTGTTGCTAACCATTTTTATTTTGTTTCGCACTGATTCGTGAACTTTACCAAATGTGTTTGGTATGTCGTTACTCATTTCTTCCGTTGCGAGCTCATTGGGTGTAGCGCCGAATATCAAATCTCCGGGCAACTTCAATTCCGTTCCGAATAGAACCTGGGCCGGTGTTCGTGACGTAGAATGGTGTATGGCTGATCTATACGACAGCAAAAACTTTGGTATATGCTCGTCCCAGTCTCGTTGGCCGTTATCTACCACCTTTCGAAGATGTTCTTCCAGGGTGCGGTTAAACCTTTCTTCCATGCCATCAGACTGTGGATGCAATGGCGTAGTCCTTGTTTTCTTGATACCAAGGGAGTCACACATCTCTTTGAATATGGCCGATTCAAAATTTCTTCCTTGGTCTGAGTGTATCTCGGTCGGCACACCGTAGCGACATATCCAGTTCTTATCGACTACATCTACAATCGTCCTCGCCTCTTGGTTAGGAATGGCATAAACTTCTGGCCACTTGCTGAAGTAGTCCATGACCACAAGGACATATCGATTTCCAGAATCACTTACTGGGAAAAGGCCTGCAACGTCCATTGCTATTCTTTCAAAAGACGCTCCTGGCCTATACTCTTGCATAAGACCTCTCACAATTTGCCACCCATTCAGCAATTGATTTCTGGCATCCAACCAAGTAGAATCGTTGCTTCACTTTCTCGGCTGTTTTGGTTATTCCTAAGTGACCTCCACTAGGTCCATTGTGGAATTCCGTCAAAACATCCCTTACCTTGGAATCTGGCACGATTATCAAGTTGCGGCTATTCTTGCCATCTTCACTTTCCCACTTACGTTGTAGGGTTCCGTTGACCAGACATAGACTGTCCCATTGAGCCCAGTATGATTTCATTAGTGGACTTTCGGCTGCGATGTCTTTCTTGCTGAGTTTCTTATTTTCTTCTTTTGCCGAAATAATTTTTCTCAGAATGGGATCTTTACGTTGCTCTGTTGACCATTTACAACTGTCTCCTTTGGTTCAGCCTTCGAGTAGCGTGTGCTTTCTATATTGCAATGCCGTCGTGTCAAGGCTTGATCAATAACTTGTTTGTCATCTTTTCTATTATCCGCAAAATTTAAATTTGAGTCGCTTGGCTTTATGGTCGCCTTCTTATGATTATTGTTTAATGGAGATGGCGAGATTGACCCCGACGTTTTACGCCACGCTTTACATTCCCGGGAAAGATGTCCAGTCTTATCACAGTTATAGCATTTTATTCTAGATTTATTTGCCTGCTGCTTCATTTCTTTCATTATCTGCCTCAGAGCCTCTTTTACCAATTCAATCACGGATTTTGATCCATCTTGCTCGGTCTCCACTCTGCGTACCTTGTGAATTTGAGGTCGTACCAGCAATCTCGCAGTCTCTTGTGCAAGTGCAAATGTTACAGTTTCTGCGAATGTAGCCTTTTATGACGCATATGCTGCACATTTTATGTCTGGGTCTCAAACGTCTGAATTTTGATGCGATCCACAAGTGGGTGACTCTCTCCTGGGTATGTCAATAGCACCAACCGCTCAACCTATGTTGCAAAGTCTTGCAGAGTCTCATTTGATTTCTGGACTCTTCCTCTTAATTCCATTCTGAAGATGTCTTGCTTATGTTCTCCGCCGTACTTACGTTGAAGTGCCGCTATTACTTCATTATAATTATTTCTAGAGGCAGCGGGAATGCTTTGTATCGCATCAGCGGCATTGCCCTTTAATGCCAATAGAAGTTCAATTGCTTTGTCATTGTCGTTCCATAAATTTCTAGAAGCAACCATTTCGAATTGGAATTTGAATACATCAAATCAAGCTGTGCCATCGAAAACAGGAGGTTTGGTTTTCGAGACCTCGATAACACGCACTGGTCCACCTTTAATTTCCAGCTCTTACATTTTTCTTTCAATGTGTAGAAACTTCTCATCATGAACCATAATTTTTCTCATCCACAGAAATAATCTTCTTATCCAGCTCCCCAATTTAGCTTTCGATATGGTCCAAACGTTTTTCCGTGCCTTCAGCAATTTGTTGAAGATTCTCATTTAGAATTCTAGAATTTTCGTCCATCTTTTTTGAATTTTCGTCGAATTTTTCTTCCAATTTTCTAGAATTAGCTTCCATCATTTTTCTAGAATTCTCTTGCATTTTTAGAGAATTTTCTTCCATCATTTTGCTCAAAATATTGACCATCGATATGTAATCAACAACATTAGAAGCTACAGATGGAGTTTCCAAGGCGCCTGCTACTACTGATTCGTCAAGATCTTCCTTACAAGGCCGTATTCAGGGGGGGGGGGATGAGGGGGATCAAACCCCCCCCGAAATGAATGAATATTTTTATATAAATAAATATATATTTTTAGCTGCATAGAAAAATCTTATCGAAGATGTTGAAGAAAAGCTGGAGGTTTTATTTTGAAAAACGCGTACCTATAAAACTTGCACAAATCATAGAATACTAGTTGAAAAGCCCGTCAAACGACGGTAAAAAAAAATTGTTTTTGTTCTCGCACCACAAATTTCATTTTTGGAAAATGTCTTTCTGCTTTTTATGTGTGTTTGTGGTTCTTTTTGTGAACATGACTCGCTTTGTTTGGCCATAGCAACAACAACGAAACAGCCAAACACACATGTGTAAATGAAATGGCGTAAAACCTGCGAAAAGAACCTGCCTAATTCAGCGATGGAAGCACTTGGAGAGTGCAATAAAGTGATATTTCCAAACGTGCATATTCTTTTAAAAATTTTGGTCACTTTGCCAGTTACTCAGGGATGGAAAATACAATTTTTAAGAAAGTACAAAAAAGGTATTTTTTGGGCGGAAAGGTACTTTTTACTAAATTTCAACAAAAATTTCACTGGAAGATTATTGTCAAGAAACTAAATTTTAAAGAAAATAAAATTTTTACAAAATTTTCTATATAAATAAAATTTTGCAAAAATTTTCTATAGAAATAAAATTTTGCAAAAAAAATGTTGCAAAATTTTTTTAATAGAAATAACATTTTTCAAAAATTTCCTATAAAAATAACATTTTTACAAAATTTTCAATTGAAATAAAATTTTGACAAAATTTTCTATAAAAATAAAATTTTGCAAAAATTCTATATAGAAATAAAAATCGATAATATTGAATCGCATTCTTTTTTCGACTAAAACATTCTTGAAGTTCAATAAAATCCTGTTTTTGACTATGTCTTTTACAAAATCAAGATTTTCTTCCCACAGAACATATCTGTTTTGCCATATTTGTAAAAGAATATTAGCAAATAAGGTTGATAAAGACTTTCTCAAAATATTAAAATATTTTGTCAAAGCTATTGTACCATAAATCTGATATCGACTCAAAAATGTCTACACAAGAGGTACTAAATCATTCAAAAATGTCTACACAAAAGGTACTAAATCCCACTAAGCATTGAAATTTTAGCTTTTGGATCGGATATCATTTGATAAAATATGAAAAAAAAGTTAAATCTTTTCATTACTTGTTCGTCGTTAAATTCAACGCTTCTTCGCAGATTTTGCACCACAGTGGAAACTCGTAAATAGGGTTTCAAATTCTGGGGGGTGGGGGTCTAAAATTTTTCTGGGGGGTCTAAGTCCCCACCCCACAGTCGTTCCTACGCCTATGGCCTAGATCTTAAGCTAGATACACTAAAAAAAATTTATTTGGATCCAAAGATTTTGAACTTCCCCTAAGGATTTTGTTATTGATACATGTACAAACAGATGCCAATTTAATAATAAAAATTATACCGGATACTTCGAAGTAAAAAAATATGATTTTAATTAAAGGAAAAAAAAACTTTCAACCAAAGATTCAAAAGATAAGGACGATTACTTTAAATCAAAAATGTTTTTCTTTACTTTAAAGAAGTTTTGCCTTGGCTCAAATTTCCAAAATTTGTGTCCTACATATAACACTTTTTGTTAAAGTCATGATAGTAAACTTTATTTTAATTAAAATTTCATTACATTAAAGAAATTAGTCCTTAATATTGTGGAAATTTCGTTAATATTTTAAAATTTAGGTTGCGTGGTCTTTAATATCACGTACATATATTTTTCAGTTTAGCTCCGTAAAAACATGCCTTATTTTAAAGAAGCCTTATCTTTGGCTCGGAATCAAAAACAAAATCATTGAAGGAATATCCATCTTCATATCCAAGTCAACTTTTCTTAATCCAAAGATTCAATATTAATTTAAATCTTATTTTTTATTTTTTCTAAATCTACGGTACTGACCGGGTTGAAAAAGTATTGAAAAAAGTACTATAGTACTGCATTTTCCATCCCTGCAGTTACTACGTGCTCATCCGAACGTTCATTTTCAACAATGATGAAATTAAAGACGTATCTTAGAAATTCGACTAGCGAGAGTATACTCAATGGATTGGCATTAATGTCGGTTCATCGCCGAATAAATGTGCCGACTGAAGAAGTCATTGATTTATTTGCTGCCCAAAAAGCCCGTCGGCTCAATTTAATATTATAAAAATATTGTATACATACCTATGCATAAATAAAATTTTCTACACATGAGATTATATGAATATTTTTTTTTTAAGTTGAACCCCCCCCGAATTAAAATCCTGGCTACGGCCTTGCTTCCTTATAAACGAACTCATGTGTTTCGATATCAATACTGCGCCGCTCGAACTCTTCCTTCGCTTTTGTAATTGAGCCTTATTTCCTGTAGTCGGCTGCTCCATTTTGCTCAATTCCTTCTTCAAGTCTTCCACTCGAAGCTGATTAAATTTCATTGTAGATTTTTTTTTTTCGTTATTTCACTTCCGACACCAATTGTTACGTTTTTATATTGAGGCGTGTTTAATAACGAAAAATATAAACATAACACAGCGAGAGAATCAAAAAAGAGTAATTTTTTGAAACTGCTTGTATGTTGTTTCGGAAAACTGTTTTACGTGTTCATTTGTTTTGACTATGCGCTTGGCATGTTAATAAGGCTTCAGTCTAAATATTATTTAATTTGAACATTAAATTGCGTATTCGGACTAAAGAGAATAGACATTCGGAACCAGGAGAATACACCCAGAAAAAAGTGACCCCTTCTTTAAGTTAAAATGAACTCATTGTGAAGAAAGTTGAACTTCGTATAGCGCCAAAGACATTTTTATTTGTTTGAACGATGTGATTTTCGTAGAAATTAGGAATAATGCATTCCATATATTAGTTAACATTTTCCTATATTTATATACCACTATACTACAGAATGAAAACATTTAACTAATTTGAATTCATATATGGAATGATTTTATTGAAATTTTTTCATTCATTTCGACAAATCTTACACATTTGTGGTAAAACTTTTACTTCATAATTAGAACTGCTTACCTTCGTTTTTAAATACAATTTTATTTATTTCTATAAGCAATTTTATCTTCAATAAAAGACATGTTTTATTAATATATTGAATATATTTCTTAAGAATCAACAGCATCGAATCTCTTTGAAATATTAATTTATTATTCCACTATTTCCAATTTCCGTGTGATATTATCAACTGTAAAACGCACTTTTTCTTCTTCTTCTTGTACTTTTCACTTTTAATAAGTTGCTGCCTAACGATTTTGTCCTCCTTTTACAATTTCAATATCTACAAATATAAAAAATCATAAAACATTTTTGTTGCAAAAGGTTAGCGTCACTGAATATTACCTGATAATTGAAGATTCCAAAATGAAGACAAATGAAAGGGTTGTTATTCTGCTGGTGTTTTCTTTCTTTATACACTATCACGAACATTGATAGATTTATTTAAAAAAACGAAAATTTTTCTCACTCATTTAAAATAACAAATATTTTATATATTTTATTTGTTATTTATTATATTATTTTACCATATTATTTTTTAACAATTTCTCCGTATACCAAAACAACGCGATTCCAACTAAAAAACAACCGACGCGCAAATATATCGATTACACCCACGCGCAAACACATCGATTACGATGACAGGTATCGATTACAGGTAGACAATAGAAATTTAGGAAAATGTCCTATATTCTAACAAATGTGTTTCCTTAAGTTTTGAAAGGATTGCATACTTCTTAGTACGAATGAACTAAAATATTTTTCTATGCCAAGTGTTGTTCGTATGTATGAAAAACTTTCTATTATAAAGGAAGTCGCAATTATCATTTTATAAGAAATTTTACTAATTTTGAGGAAACTTGGTTTTAGTTCGGTTTTTGTTTATTTTTACGAATGCTTTGTTATCGGTGAATAAAATTTTCTTTTTCAGTAGTAAATTCTTATACCCAGCGAAGAAAATAGTATGAGTAACATGCCATGCCTTATTCTAGTTAATGAACTATTCCTAACTGCTTACAGTTTAGGATTTTTTTACTGAAACGAGCAAATTTTATTATTTTTCACAAAAATTTACCTTAATGGAAATAAAATGGATAAACTATATTGATGAAAATTTTTTCCTTTAGTTTCGAAGGCACTTTTTTCTGGGTGTAGACATTTAAAAAACAGCATGTGTTTTTGCCTTGAGAACAGCAATTTAAGTATGTGTGGACATGTGTTTTGTTTATCATTTTGGCATTATGGGCACAATTTTTTTTTTGTTGGTTCGTCAAAAGAAATCGGAACGTACGACGAGTAAGTCAAAATATTTAGCAAGAAAGGAAATTAAAAAAACAGTGGAAAATATATAAAAATTACAAAGGGATCTTTAGAAAAAAAATAATTTTAGTTCCTCTTTATTAATAAGTAGCCCAAGATGAGTTGACGTACACTTTCAAACATAAAAGCGGGCATTAAGTTCATTTTAGCGGTAAAACCAAAGCAACAATTGTTACAAAATTGTTATTTTTGCAATTAAGTCCATTTCGTTTATATCAAGCCATTTCGTTTATATCAAGCACTGTACTTTTCTGGCTGTAAATCTTTAATAACACACATTTGGAAGTTTCATTGTAAAAATTTAATTCAATAATATATAAATATAAATACAAAAATAAAAAAAAATTGTTCGGTCGGAGCAGGGATTGAACCCAGGACTCTTTGCATGCAAGGCGGACATGCTAACCACTGCTCCACGTGGCCAACAAATATATGTTTCTGTTGAATAATGTTTTCTTTGCAAATATAACTTATAACGATAAGTCGTGGGTTCAATCCCTGCTCCGACCGAACATCATTTTTTTACATTTATTTTACACATATTCCAAAAATTCCGAAAACATGTTCGACATTTCATATTACTATACTACAATGGAACTTCGTAATGTGGATTATTAATGATTTACACACTGTTAGAAAAATATGTTTTTCATATGTTCGGATATGAACAAAATGTGTTTCGTGCACAATTTTTAAACACAATATATTTAAGTGCAAACATATAATGTTCCTAAACTAACACTTAATGTTTGGGACACTTATGTTAATATGTTAGAATATATTATGTTTGGGGCATGAATGTTTCATAAAAATAATATGTGTGAATGTAAACATATATAAATCACAACGCTCAAAAGGGTCAATTATTTTGCAAATACTCCCAACGTTTGTTCTCTGACACGTTTTTGGGTGATTTATAAAAATTAAAATATTTTATTTTTAATTGCCTTACAAATCTGAATCTGTGTTTTGAGAATCTCACGTTTGAGCACTACGAAATTTCAACAACAATTTTAGGAATTGAATTGCGAGGAATGCCCCTATATCGTATTGAAGTGCAATGAATAGTCTGACCACAGTGTAACAATATTAGTTGTACGAATTATTACAGAAAAGGATTATTTTTAAGAAAAGGACGATGTGTAGTATTTCGGTTGCTTGGCATTGTGTGATTGATAAATGAAGCAGAACACGTATACTGCAAACAGAATCTTCGCCACGCCATCATATTCTTCCGTGTCCACACAACAGCATACTCATAATAGAACTTCGCAGCAACGTTCAGTCATGTATAGCCGTGACTGGCGATCCGCGCTACGGACTCCTCCCCCTATTGTATTGGGAATAGGACGGTACGTTTCAACTATCACATAGCAATGCTTTTTGTGGGAGCATGTGCATTGATTGTTCTCTTCTATTATATGCGTGGGGGCAGCACTTCTTCATCAGATGCGGCTTGGCTATAAAACTAGCTAGCTCAATTAGTGGACATCGCAATGCAAATGTTGTTGGTAATAACGATGTAAAATATTCTACATTAGATGCTTCCTCTCTACCATATAATAGTATTTATCCCTTAACTCCTCTGGTGGCTGCAAGGCCGGGAATGGTTACATATCGTATAGGTATGGTTGCAGATTTGGACACTAATGGTGATTTCGATTGGTAAATAATATGTTGCATATTTTACATCTTACCCCCATAAATCGAAAATTTTTGTTCGATTGGAAAATTCGGTGCAGCCTACCCAAAATGTGCACGTTCGATTGGCGGAGTGTTACCCATCGCAAGAGCAAAAGTGTAACCCATTTTACACCGTAGCTGGTCTACGGTGCAGAGGGTTACACCATAGACCAAGGAAGGTATAGACATCTCAAGTTAATTCACAGCGCTGTAGTTTGTCTGCACACCGTAGATGGCTCTTTTTCGTCTGCAATTGAGTGATTTTTTAATTTGGCTTTAATTTGTTTTCTTTCCTTTGTTCTCTCGTTGAAACACCAAAAATTGTGAAAGTTTATAAAATACTATTCATCCACACCTTTTTTGTAATGCAAATTGTCTAATTTATACGGTTACTCTCGTTTTCCAAAAATAAATTGAGTCACTTGACTGCGCAATTGAGTGGAATGACTGCGCACTGCAAATAAACAAAACCATGGTGAATTATCAAGGTATGTCTCTATATTTTCTTGGTCTATGGTTACACCATATATTTTTTTGGTCTATGGTTACACCATAGACCAAGAAAATATAGAGACATACCTTGATAATTCACCATGGTTTTGTTTATTTGCAGTGCGCAGTCATTCCACTCAATTGCGCAGTCAAGTGACTCAATTTATTTTTGGAAAACGAGAATAACCGTATAAATTAGTCAATTTGCATTACAAAAAAGGTGGGGATGAATAGTATTTTATAAACTTTCACAATATTTGATGTTTCAACGAGAGAACAAAGGAAAGAAAACACATTAAAGCCAAATTAAAAAATCACTCAATTGCAGACGAAAAAGAGCCATCTACGGTGTGCAGACAAACTACAGCGCTGTGAATTCACTTGAGATGTCTATACCTTCCTTGGTCTATGGTTACACTTTCAATCAGATGTTGAAGACGCTTTTGTTGCAAATACTAAAGAAAGTTTGTGACGCATGTATTGTGGTTGCTTTTCAATTTCTTCAACACAGCTGATTAATTTACCAAGAACAAGCATATCAATTATTTAGTACCGCGACAACAAAATTCGATATTAAATATTTTTAATATAATAGCAAAATGTAAAAAGCACATGCGTTTTTTTTGGCCAACACCATTGAAGATGCGCTATTGGAGAGTAGTTCTTCTGACGACGAGGAAGAAGTTACAACATCATTGCTTGGACGAGATGACCAACAGGGGATGTAATTTGTACTCTGAAGTAGAAGTAAGATCATTAAAAAAATATAAAATCAAAAGTTTTAACAATTTCCCTTAGTTCAAGAAAAATTTGCGTGTTAGTCGAGATTCCAATAATAATTGTTAATAATAATCGAAAAATTTCCGCCATATTTCTTTTGTTTTGATTTTATATTAGTGTTGCACCTTTTTTGTTCGTCGTTCAAACGGTGTTGTCATTGCAAGGGGTTTCGGCAACACTGTGGTAACACCATAAAATGTTGTACCATTTGTATGCAACACTTTTTTTCCAAACGAAATCACCATTAATCAAAAGTGGAGGTCAACGGCACTACCGTTTGGCGAAGTTTTTTGAAAAAAGGGCATCTCTCTTATATTGCGGCGAAGAACGAAATTGTAATTACGTGGGATGTGGGTGAGCCTAATGCTATAGAGTCGGGGTTTTCTTTAAAAGGGCGTGGAATGGAACTTTCCTAGTTGGAAATTTCAACGGTCGGCTTTTGAGCTTCGATGATCGCACAGGTGTAGTATTTGACGAACAACGAAAATCCAATCCCATGGGTTATATTACTTGATGGGAATGGAAATAATGCTAAAGGATTCAAATCTGAATGGGCTACCGTCAAAGATCGATTGCTTTATGTCGGATCTATGGGAAAACAATGGACAACGGGAATAGGCGATTTAGAAAACGAAAATCCTATGTTTGTTAAAATCGCTTCAGGTGCTGTTAAGTCTGTAGACTGGTCATACAATTTTAAAAGGTTAAGAGAAGAAGCTTATAAAATCACATGGCCTGGTTATATGATACACGAAAGTGGTGTATGGTCGGATATTCATAAAAAGTGGTTTTTCTTGCCACGGAGGTGCTCTAAAGAAAAATACGAGACGCGTGATGAACATATGGGTTGTAACCTCTTGATTTCTGCTGATGAAAATTTGAAATTAGAAACGACTATTCTGGATCCCAACAACACAAAGTCCACACATGGATTTTCAAGTTTTAAATTTATCCCTGGTACAGAAGATCGCATTATTGTAGCATTAAAAACAGAGGAATTGATTGGCAAAACTACAACATTCATTACAGCATTCGACACGGAAAAACAATATACGACTCACAGCACATTGATACAGATCTAAAATATGAAGGATTTGAGTTCATTTGATTTATGTTCCCTATTTTCATTGACTTCTTTACTTTATTTGTCATTGATTACATATTTATTGAAAATCTTTGCGAGCCATTGTAATCTGAAAGGGCCACTTTTCAAGTTAATAAGTTATTGCATTATCTTTAAGCCAAGCTCTATACAAATTATTTTTTTAACGGGCATTTGTTGTTTTTGGAGAACTGTGATATCTCTAAGTTGACGATTTATTTGCTTTACAGTCTTATATTTTGCCTAACAATTGGAACCATACTCGATTCAATTTATTTCAAAGACATTTTGTATTACTGTTAATATACATATATATTTTTCATCTTAATTATGCCAACGCAGCGTGATATGTTATGTTTTACGAATGTGATTTGTTTATAATGTTTATGAAAGCAAAAGATTGAGAATAAATAATAATAAAATTAGAAATAATTAATTTCCAAATTTCGAGTAAACATATATATGTAGTGATATTTTATTCAGAGAGCGACAGAGAGATATAATATGGAGAAAGAAATAGAGATGGAAACCGGGAGGTTTTCCAAGAGAACAATTTCTGTGAAACCGCTTGTATGTTGTTTCAGAAAACTGTTTTATGATAAGGCCAAACATTTGATATGCTTAAGTCTAAAAA
This sequence comes from Haematobia irritans, assembly GCF_050003625.1. Classification (NCBI taxonomy): domain Eukaryota; kingdom Metazoa; phylum Arthropoda; class Insecta; order Diptera; family Muscidae; genus Haematobia; species Haematobia irritans. Next base: position 95,530,592 of record NC_134398.1, read on the forward strand.
TTGTTTAATTTGAATATTAGAATGAGTATTCGGAGCAGCGTTGCCATTACGAAATTTTATTTTGGACCAAAATTTTTCCAAAATCGGACCAAAATTCCCTCAGCGGACCAAATTTCCAATTTTGAAGAAACAGGCTTTAAAAAATATTTTATAGTAAATGAGAAAGGGGTGATATGATTTAGTGGTTGACATCAAAACATCCACTTTTCAACTTCAAAAGGTTGAATTTTAAAATCAATTTTAGTTGACATCAACGCGAATTTTTATTCGATTTTCTGTGATTGCAATGGTATCTAATCCCGCATTGAAAAAAAGCTTTCACGGCTCCAAAATTTTGTCTTTACGCTAATGATTTTTGTATTGATTCCGAGCTCCACTAAAAAAAAAGTGAACTCTATATTTCACTAAAGCCAATTTAACATTAGTTAAATTAACTAAAAACAGGACAAAATTATACACAAGTTAAGCATTAAGATTTACTAAATTCGTGTTTCTAACAACTTAGTTCATTATTTATTTTTATTTCTTAAATTTGTAAATTTTACTACAAATGCGTCAATCATGAACTTCCTATGGCACTAAAGACATTCTTCCAATTTTGAACTCCAATTTTTTCCTTCAAGCTACAAAATTTTCTTTAACAAATGAAAAAAATAATTATGTCTAATAAATTTTCTTGAATTTGTCTAAAAATATTTACTTATTTTTGTGATATTGGCGTGATTCCAGCGTTTGTAATACTGTTTTGTTAAAATTTTCTAAAAAATTTAAAAATGTTCTAAAATCAACCAAAAATTCTCTTCCTGATGGGTTCACTGTTTTTTCAGAAGCAGAAAATTGAAGTGAGGACACATTTACGTCACATTTCTCTTTTACTACAAGTGAAAATTATTTTATGTTTCAAGTAAAAAACGACTTTAAAATAATGTGTTAAAAAAAATTTCATATTTTTAAACGCTTTTAGTTTTGCAGTCAAAGTGCAAAACGTCAACAATATTAAAGACGATTTCATTAATTTTGAAGATTTTTTCAGAAATATTAATGCCATTTTTACTTTAGTAAAACGAAATTTTCTTTCATGTTAGGATAATTAACTATAAGGACTTCATTGAAAAGTTTATAGACTTTTGGACAAGGAAACAACTTTATTTCAGAGAAATACGTCCTATGCTAATCAAAATTCGCATTCGTATTTTAAGCACATGAACTCTTTGGCTTCACGATAGTGCACATATACTATTGAATATGTGATAGAAATTTTAATTACTAGAAACAATTTATAAATTTGACCAAATTTATGAAAATGGACCAAAATGGGCCAAATTTCGTTTGGTCCGACCATCGGACCAAATTTAAAAATTAGAAATCTTTTGGACCAATTTTGGTCCGATCGGACCAAAACGGCAATGCTGGTTCGGAGTAATGAGAATAGACATTCAGAACCAAGAGAATAGACATTTGAAAAAAACAGCATGTGTTTTTCGCCTTGAGATCACCATTTTATGTATGTTTTGTTTATCATTTTGGCATTATGGGCACAATTTTTTCTTCTTCGTTAAAAGAAATCGGAACGTACGAGGAGTATGTCAAAATATTCAGGCAAAGGAAATTAAAAAAACGGTGGGAAATATACAAAAATTACTAAGGGTTCTTCATAAACATAACGAAAGGGCACTATACTCTTTTTAGAGTTGGGACAGTAAAATGAAAAAAGGAGGAAACAGTGGAAAATTAAACAGTAAAATGTATAAAGACAAAGTTTAGTTCCTCTTTATTAATAAGTAGTCCAAGAGGACACCTTCAAATATAAAAGCGGGCATTAAGTTCGAGTTTTGCAGCTAAAACAATTGAAAAAGTTTATTTTCAATTTTATGAATTATTAAAGAAAAGTAAAAGGCAAAAACAGGGTAATTTTATAGCGATAATGCCAACTTAATACCGGCCTTAAAGGTAAAAATGAAATTAAGTACAGAACACAATAAGTTTTAAATGCATTTAAAATGGTGTCAAATGTAGTAAAAAACTGTTCACGCCTAAATAAATTTATGTGTATATTTTAAAATTATTTATGTATGTTTACACTCAACTCCACGTTCTTCTTTTGTTAGAGTTTTTGAATTCCTTCCAACATTGCAAACTTTTATACCAAAAACAGATTTTTGTTACAAAATTGTTATGTTTGCAATAACAAAATAATATTTTATCCAAAATCTCAGTCCATTTCGTTTATATCAAGCACTGTTTCTGACTGTAAATCTTTAATAGTAAGTAAATTAAAAAAAAAAATATTGGTGTTCGGTCGGAGCAGGGATTGAACCCACCACACTTTGTATGCAAGGCGGACATGCTAACCATTGGTCCACGTGGCTAACTAATGTATGTTTCTGTTAAATAAAGTTTTGTTTGCATTGGCTCGTGGGCGCCGCAGACTTTGCTATATAAATATAACTTATAACGATAATTGTCAATTGATAACCATTACGTAGCTCAGTGGATAGTGTGTTGGCTTACAAACTGTATGGCCCTCGGTTCTATTGTCCGTCCAGGCGAAAGGTAAAATTAAAAAAAAAATATAAAATAGATTTCTTCAACACAATTTGTATTACAGAAAAAGGTGCCAAGAACTAAAAAAATTCGTGGAAGTGAAAATTAAGTGAGGGAATGAGCACAATCTTCTTTGGGGAAAATTCTTCCAAGAATATAATATTCATATAAAACAAACATATTAATGTTTCAGCAGTATCAATAATATATGTGCTTCCTGCAAAATATGTTTGGAACATATGTTAGAAAAGCGATTTTTTTTGCGGGTGCAGTCAGAAAATAACAGCGATTGATATAAACGAAATGGATTGAGCTGTTGAATAAAATATTATTTTTTTATTGCAAAAATAAAACTTTTGTAACAAAGAAATGTTTTTGGTGTAATAGTTTGAAATTTTCGAAGAAATTCGGAAATATTGATATAAAATATATACCGATCGACTCAGAATCATCTCCTGAGTCTTTCTAGCGCTTGGTGTCCGTCTGTCTGTCCATGTATTTGTTGCTTACAGGATTCCGGTCGCAATTATTAACCGATTTTGATGAAATTTGGTACAGGGTGTTTTTTCGAATCAAATTTAGATATAGTTCCCATATATATGTACCGATTTCGACAAATGGTGTATATATATATATATATATATATATATATATATATATATATATATATATATATATATATATATATATATATATATATATATATATATATATATATATATATATATATATATATATATATATATATATATATATATATATATATATATATATATATATATATATATATATAAGGGTGATTTGTTAAGAGCTTGATAACTTTTTTAAAAAAAAAACGCATAAAATTTGCAAAATCTCATCGGTTCTTTATTTGAAACGTTAGATTGGTCCATGACATTTACTTTTTGAAGATAATTTCATTTAAATGTTGACCGCGGCTGCGTCTTAGGTGGTCCATTCGGAAAGTCCAATTTTGGGCAACTTTTTCGAGCATTTCGGCCGGAATAGCCCGAATTTCTTCGGAAATGTTGTCTTCCAAAGCTGGAATAGTTGCTGGCTTATTTCTGTAGACTTTAGACTTGACGTAGCCCCACAAAAAATAGTCTAAAGGCGTCAAATCGCATGATCTTGGTGGCCAACTTACCGGTCCATTTCTTGAGATGAATTGTTCTCCGAAGTTTTCCCTCAAAATGGCCATAGAATCGCGAGCTGTGTGGCATGTAGCGCCATCTTGTTGAAACCACATGTCAACCAAGTTCAGTTCTTCCATTTTTGGCAACAAAAAGTTTGTTAGCATCGAACGATAGCGATCGCCATTCACCGTAACGTTGCGTCCAACAGCATCTTTGAAAAAATACGGTCCAATGATTCCACCAGCGTACAAACCACACCAAACAGTGCATTTTTCGGGATGCATGGGCAGTTCTTGAACGGCTTCTGGTTGCTCTTCACTCCAAATGCGGCAATTTTGCTTATTTACGTAGCCATTCAACCAGAAATGAGCCTCATCGCTGAACAAAATTTGTCGATAAAAAAGCGGATTTTCTGCCAACTTTTCTAGGGCCCATTCACTGAAAATTCGACGTTGTGGCAGATCGTAAGTCTATTCATGATGAAATGTCAAAGCATACTGAGCATCTTTCTCTTTGACACCATGTCTGAAATCCCACGTGATCTGTCAAATACTAATGCATGAAAATCCTAACCTCAAAAGAATCACCCTTTATAAAGGGTGATTTGTTAAGAGCTTGATAACTTTTTTTTTTAAAAAACGCATAAAATTTGCAAAATCTCATCGGTTCTTTATTTGAAACGTTAGATTGGTCCATGACATTTACTTTTTGAAGATAATTTCATTTAAATGTTGACCGCGGCTGCGTCTTAGGTGGTCCATTCGGAAAGTCCAATTTTGGGCAACTTTTTCGAGCATTTCGGCCGGAATAGCCCGAATTTCTTCGGAAATGTTGTCTTCCAAAGCTGGAATAGTTGCTGGCTTATTTCTGTAGACTTTAGACTTGACGTAGCCCCACAAAAAATAGTCTAAAGGCGTCAAATCGCATGATCTTGGTGGCCAACTTACCGGTCCATTTCTTGAGATGAATTGTTCTCCGAAGTTTTCCCTCAAAATGGCCATAGAATCGCGAGCTGTGTGGCATGTAGCGCCATCTTGTTGAAACCACATGTCAACCAAGTTCAGTTCTTCCATTTTTGGCAACAAAAAGTTTGTTAGCATCGAACGATAGCGATCGCCATTCACCGTAACGTTGCGTCCAACAGCATCTTTGAAAAAATACGGTCCAATGATTCCACCAGCGTACAAACCACACCAAACAGTGCATTTTTCGGGATGCATGGGCAGTTCTTGAACGGCTTCTGGTTGCTCTTCACTCCAAATGCGGCAATTTTGCTTATTTACGTAGCCATTCAACCAGAAATGAGCCTCATCGCTGAACAAAATTTGTCGATAAAAAAGCGGATTTTCTGTCAACTTTTCTAGGGCCCATTCACTGAAAATTCGACGTTGTGGCAGATCGTAAGTCTATTCATGATGAAATGTCAAAGCATACTGAGCATCTTTCTCTTTGACACCATGTCTGAAATCCCACGTGATCTGTCAAATACTAATGCATGAAAATCCTAACCTCAAAAGAATCACCCTTTATAAAGGGTGATTTGTTAAGAGCTTGATAACTTTTTTTTTTTTTAAAAACGCATAAAATTTGCAAAATCTCATCGGTTCTTTATTTGAAACGTTAGATTGGTCCATGACATTTACTTTTTGAAGATAATTTCATTTAAATGTTGACCGCGGCTGCGTCTTAGGTGGTCCATTCGGAAAGTCCAATTTTGGGCAACTTTTTCGAGCATTTCGGCCGGAATAGCCCGAATTTCTTCGGAAATGTTGTCTTCCAAAGCTGGAATAGTTGCTGGCTTATTTCTGTAGACTTTAGACTTGACGTAGCCCCACAAAAAATAGTCTAAAGGCGTCAAATCGCATGATCTTGGTGGCCAACTTACCGGTCCATTTCTTGAGATGAATTGTTCTCCGAAGTTTTCCCTCAAAATGGCCATAGAATCGCGAGCTGTGTGGCATGTAGCGCCATCTTGTTGAAACCACATGTCAACCAAGTTCAGTTCTTCCATTTTTGGCAACAAAAAGTTTGTTAGCATCGAACGATAGCGATCGCCATTCACCGTAACGTTGCGTCCAACAGCATCTTTGAAAAAATACGGTCCAATGATTCCACCAGCGTACAAACCACACCAAACAGTGCATTTTTCGGGATGCATGGGCAGTTCTTGAACGGCTTCTGGTTGCTCTTCACTCCAAATGCGGCAATTTTGCTTATTTACGTAGCCATTCAACCAGAAATGAGCCTCATCGCTGAACAAAATTTGTCGATAAAAAAGCGGATTTTCTGTCAACTTTTCTAGGGCCCATTCACTGAAAATTCGACGTTGTGGCAGATCGTAAGTCTATTCATGATGAAATGTCAAAGCATACTGAGCATCTTTCTCTTTGACACCATGTCTGAAATCCCACGTGATCTGTCAAATACTAATGCATGAAAATCCTAACCTCAAAAGAATCACCCAAAGGGTGATTTGTTAAGAGCTTGATAACTTTTTTTTTTTTAAAATCGCATAAAATTTGCAAAATCTCATCGGTTCTTTATTTGAAACGTTAGATTGGTCCATGACATTTACTTTTTGAAGATAATTTCATTTAAATGTTGACCGCGGCTGCGTCTTAGGTGGTCCATTCGGAAAGTCCAATTTTGGGCAACTTTTTCGAGCATTTCGGCCGGAATAGCCCGAATTTCTTCGGAAATGTTGTCTTCCAAAGCTGGAATAGTTGCTGGCTTATTTCTGTAGACTTTAGACTTGACGTAGCCCCACAAAAAATAGTCTAAAGGCGTCAAATCGCATGATCTTGGTGGCCAACTTACCGGTCCATTTCTTGAGATGAATTGTTCTCCGAAGTTTTCCCTCAAAATGGCCATAGAATCGCGAGCTGTGTGGCATGTAGCGCCATCTTGTTGAAACCACATGTCAACCAAGTTCAGTTCTTCCATTTTTGGCAACAAAAAGTTTGTTAGCATCGAACGATAGCGATCGCCATTCACCGTAACGTTGCGTCCAACAGCATCTTTGAAAAAATACGGTCCAATGATTCCACCAGCGTACAAACCACACCAAACAGTGCATTTTTCGGGATGCATGGGCAGTTCTTGAACGGCTTCTGGTTGCTCTTCACTCCAAATGCGGCAATTTTGCTTATTTACGTAGCCATTCAACCAGAAATGAGCCTCATCGCTGAACAAAATTTGTCGATAAAAAAGCGGATTTTCTGTCAACTTTTCTAGGGCCCATTCACTGAAAATTCGACGTTGTGGCAGATCGTAAGTCTATTCATGATGAAATGTCAAAGCATACTGAGCATCTTTCTCTTTGACACCATGTCTGAAATCCCACGTGATCTGTCAAATACTAATGCATGAAAATCCTAACCTCAAAAGAATCACCCTTTATAAAGGGTGATTTGTTAAGAGCTTGATAACTTTTTTTTTTTAAAAACGCATAAAATTTGCAAAATCTCATCGGTTCTTTATTTGAAACGTTAGATTGGTCCATGACATTTACTTTTTGAAGATAATTTCATTTAAATGTTGACCGCGGCTGCGTCTTAGGTGGTCCATTCGGAAAGTCCAATTTTGGGCAACTTTTTCGAGCATTTCGGCCGGAATAGCCCGAATTTCTTCGGAAATGTTGTCTTCCAAAGCTGGAATAGTTGCTGGCTTATTTCTGTAGACTTTAGACTTGACGTAGCCCCACAAAAAATAGTCTAAAGGCGTCAAATCGCATGATCTTGGTGGCCAACTTACCGGTCCATTTCTTGAGATGAATTGTTCTCCGAAGTTTTCCCTCAAAATGGCCATAGAATCGCGAGCTGTGTGGCATGTAGCGCCATCTTGTTGAAACCACATGTCAACCAAGTTCAGTTCTTCCATTTTTGGCAACAAAAAGTTTGTTAGCATCGAACGATAGCGATCGCCATTCACCGTAACGTTGCGTCCAACAGCATCTTTGAAAAAATACGGTCCAATGATTCCACCAGCGTACAAACCACACCAAACAGTGCATTTTTCGGGATGCATGGGCAGTTCTTGAACGGCTTCTGGTTGCTCTTCACTCCAAATGCGGCAATTTTGCTTATTTACGTAGCCATTCAACCAGAAATGAGCCTCATCGCTGAACAAAATTTGTCGATAAAAAAGCGGATTTTCTGTCAACTTTTCTAGGGCCCATTCACTGAAAATTCGACGTTGTGGCAGATCGTAAGTCTATTCATGATGAAATGTCAAAGCATACTGAGCATCTTTCTCTTTGACACCATGTCTGAAATCCCACGTGATCTGTCAAATACTAATGCATGAAAATCCTAACCTCAAAAGAATCACCCTTTATAAAGGGTGATTTGTTAAGAGCTTGATAACTTTTTTTTTTTTTAAAAACGCATAAAATTTGCAAAATCTCATCGGTTCTTTATTTGAAACGTTAGATTGGTCCATGACATTTACTTTTTGAAGATAATTTCATTTAAATGTTGACCGCGGCTGCGTCTTAGGTGGTCCATTCGGAAAGTCCAATTTTGGGCAACTTTTTCGAGCATTTCGGCCGGAATAGCCCGAATTTCTTCGGAAATGTTGTCTTCCAAAGCTGGAATAGTTGCTGGCTTATTTCTGTAGACTTTAGACTTGACGTAGCCCCACAAAAAATAGTCTAAAGGCGTCAAATCGCATGATCTTGGTGGCCAACTTACCGGTCCATTTCTTGAGATGAATTGTTCTCCGAAGTTTTCCCTCAAAATGGCCATAGAATCGCGAGCTGTGTGGCATGTAGCGCCATCTTGTTGAAACCACATGTCAACCAAGTTCAGTTCTTCCATTTTTGGCAACAAAAAGTTTGTTAGCATCGAACGATAGCGATCGCCATTCACCGTAACGTTGCGTCCAACAGCATCTTTGAAAAAATACGGTCCAATGATTCCACCAGCGTACAAACCACACCAAACAGTGCATTTTTCGGGATGCATGGGCAGTTCTTGAACGGCTTCTGGTTGCTCTTCACTCCAAATGCGGCAATTTTGCTTATTTACGTAGCCATTCAACCAGAAATGAGCCTCATCGCTGAACAAAATTTGTCGATAAAAAAGCGGATTTTCTGTCAACTTTTCTAGGGCCCATTCACTGAAAATTCGACGTTGTGGCAGATCGTAAGTCTATTCATGATGAAATGTCAAAGCATACTGAGCATCTTTCTCTTTGACACCATGTCTGAAATCCCACGTGATCTGTCAAATACTAATGCATGAAAATCCTAACCTCAAAAGAATCACCCTTTATAAAGGGTGATTTGTTAAGAGCTTGATAACTTTTTTTTTTTTAAAAACGCATAAAATTTGCAAAATCTCATCGGTTCTTTATTTGAAACGTTAGATTGGTCCATGACATTTACTTTTTGAAGATAATTTCATTTAAATGTTGACCGCGGCTGCGTCTTAGGTGGTCCATTCGGAAAGTCCAATTTTGGGCAACTTTTTCGAGCATTTCGGCCGGAATAGCCCGAATTTCTTCGGAAATGTTGTCTTCCAAAGCTGGAATAGTTGCTGGCTTATTTCTGTAGACTTTAGACTTGACGTAGCCCCACAAAAAATAGTCTAAAGGCGTCAAATCGCATGATCTTGGTGGCCAACTTACCGGTCCATTTCTTGAGATGAATTGTTCTCCGAAGTTTTCCCTCAAAATGGCTATAGAATCGCGAGCTGTGTGGCATGTAGCGCCATCTTGTTGAAACCACATGTCAACCAAGTTCAGTTCTTCCATTTTTGGCAACAAAAAGTTTGTTAGCATCGAACGATAGCGATCGCCATTCACCGTAACGTTGCGTCCAACAGCATCTTTGAAAAAATACGGTCCAATGATTCCACCAGCGTACAAACCACACCAAACAGTGCATTTTTCGGGATGCATGGGCAGTTCTTGAACGGCTTCTGGTTGCTCTTCACTCCAAATGCGGCAATTTTGCTTATTTACGTAGCCATTCAACCAGAACTGAGCCTCATCGCTGAACAAAATTTGTCGATAAAAAATCGGATTTTCTGCCAACTTTTCTAGGGCCCATTCACTGAAAATTCGACGTTGTGGCAGATCGTAAGTCTATTCATGATGAAATGTCAAAGCATACTGAGCATCTTTCTCTTTGACACCATGTCTGAAATCCCACGTGATCTGTCAAATACTAATGCATGAAAATCCTAACCTCAAAAGAATCACCCTTTATATATATATCGCCAGATTTTCCCAAATTTTGCCATAAAACCTTATTTATCAACCGATCTTAATCAAAGTTGGCTTACTATAATCTTCTATAGTACTAACAATCAGAGATGGTCTGTATCAAACTTTTTTAGGTTTGCGACTGTCGCAAAGTTGTAAACGTCGAAAACGTCACATACGCGTCGTAAATATAGAAAAAGTAACAAAGGTCGCAAACTGAAAATACTTTAGTCGCGTCAGCTAGGCAGCGAATTCGATGATATCCAAGACGATGGTATGTGCGAAGAAGTTTCAATTCTTGGGAATGTTCACAATTTTCGGTTTTAGTCCCCACATTTTCCCTATTGCCGTTTGCACGTAACCGTGGATTTTCTCGTCCTTTCTTAGCTTTGAGTTCAGTCTCCTGTCCAATATAACCCCAATGTATTTTGCACACTCACCAACGGGAATTTCGATACCACCTAAGAAAATAGGCTTGACCATGGGAAAACTTTCACAAATTTCTGCAGAAACTCACAACGAATGCTGCCAAACTAAATTAAAAAAATGTTCAGGATTTCTTCTATTCAAAATTAGGTTTTCTACAGTAGGTTTACGACATTTGCGACATACGTATTATACCGTCGCAAATGTATGTCGCAAAAGTCACAGTTTGTGACAGGCCAACCCTGCTAACAATATGTGCAAAATTTCATTGATATAGGTTCAGACTTAGATATAGCTCCCATATATATGTCTAGCCCGATTTTCACAAATTTGGCCATAGAACCCTTATTTATTAGCTTACCTTACTCAATTTATTACCCACATTAATTGAGCGATTTCCTCTTTTTTAATAAAGGACTCAATATTAGTTATATACTAACTAATATTGCGTCCAGTAGGTGCAAAATCAACTACAGCTACAACAATATATAATGTCAGACATTTCTGCTCAGATTGTACCAAAACTCCCATAAAAATTACCCCTTAATGTTCTTAAATATGGAAATGCGGTTTATCCCTCAAACCAACACCAATGTTTTCGGGAAATGCCGCGCGATTATGACGATTATGCGCAGAAGTAGTCAAACGACATGGCTATTGTATAGCATATTAACATTTATCATTAAATGTTACAAAAACTTTATCTAATATATGTGACACTTAATATTAGCATAGACGAAGAAAGGTATAGACGTCTTTTGACAATTCACAATGATTTTGTTTATTTGCAGTACGCAGTCATTTCACTCAATTGCGCAATCAAGTGACTCAATTTCTTTTTGGAAAACGAGAATTACCGTACAAATCAGTCAATTTGCATTAACAAAAGGTGTGGATGTATAGAATTTTATAAGCTTTTACAATATTAGATGTTTTATCAAAAGAACAAATGAAAGAAAACTAATTAAAGACAAATTAAAAAATCACTCATTTGCAGACGAAAAGTGTCATCTACGGTGGGCAAGCAAAACACAGCGCTATGAACTGGTTTAAGACGTCTATAAATTTCTTCGTCTATGATATTAGTTGCAAATGTTTTGAACAGTCGAAAATCCTTATTTTTAAATAATTTTATAAATTATCAAAAATCCTTGTCGTTAGTTATAATTACAATTTGCCAAAAAAGTTATAATGTTATTCTGCTTTTAGATATTCGAGTTTTGCAGTCGAGGGAGATACCAAAGTTGAAGACATGGATAGATACTGTATGCGTGAGGAGGCTTCTACTGCATCAGAACTCACCAAAGTTGAACCTATGGTTATTGCGAGAGTCACCGAGATCTCTGCAGAGGACATTCTTGATGGCTCGATTGAAGCGGCTGATATGACGGTTGTTGAAAATCTCGATGGTCCTACGGATCCTCCAGATAAATCTTCATCATTGTAAGGCTGCATGTGCTGCCATAAAAGTTCTACTGATGAAAGGGTACATAGACATACCCAGCAAAAAAATTTGGAAGTTCTTCCAAAGGCCCAACTTTAAAAGCACTTCCAGAAGATGCACTCCCAATGATGTTCTTTATTTTAACTTGGTTTTTTCATACTTTTAATGAGTAATTTTAATTTTTTTTGCTTCAAATATGTTAAAAACAGGGTAAGAATTCATAAAATGGTACAAATAATTTAAAATTTGTCGATAAAAATACTAAATTCAATCTGAAAATATTATGAATTTTTGAAAATATTTGAGGTCAAACGTTTCCGATAAGTGTTAGAATCCATTAAAAATTATAAAAAATTATAAAAATTATTTATTTGACAAAATATCACAGAAATTTTTAATTTACATCCAAAACATTGAATTCGGATCACACCTAAAGAAGTGATGCAAATTCATTGCAGCGGCTGTTGAAATGGAGGACTTCCGTCCTATGACAAGCCCATGTTAAATTCATCGTTTCTGCGTCAATTTTGCACCACTTCCGGATCCAAAAAGAACATTTTCATTACTTTTATGGCAACGCTTTTTTTGCTGGGTAGTTCTTATTAAAGAACCATATGTTTATAGAAACAAAATATGTGAATTAAGTACTCCGGGGTTCAAACTATTGCAGTATACTGGTAATGATGTAATTCGAGCCTGTATAATTGCTAAAAACGAGCTTAACTTGTTTCTGCTTCCTTCAATGTGCAATGCAGACACTGTCGTTGCCAGTTTAGAAATGGCCAAATGCAAATATTGAGTATCTTCGGTCTATATAGGACATGACAGGGAGATGCCTCCATTTGCCGTTAAGACCTTAGTTGAGGATTCACTGAAAACAAAGACGAAACTCATTATGGGATGCGATGCGAATGCGCATCATATTATATGGGGAAGTAGTGATACTTGTGCAAGGGGAGAGTCGCTAATAGAGTTTATTTTGCGTACTAATCTGGTAGTTTGCAACAAGGGAGATGCCCCAACCTTTGTCACTAAAAACAGGCAAGAGATTTTTGCATCACCTTGGCCTCGCAAGAACTGAATGAAATGATATCTAAGTGGCAGGTTTTAAGTGAACATAGCTTCTCAGATCATCGCTACATCAGTTTCAAATTTGATGTTCATACCACCAAGACTATATTTCCGCCAAATGTTAGGAAAGCTGACTGGAATAGGTATAGGGAATCGTTCAATATGATGATACCGGAAATACCAGAGACAAATATGAGCACTGTGCAAGTTATCGAACACGCAGTGGAGCGGATTACTAAGGCCTTCAACATTTCACTGAAAGCTGCATGCCCTAAAGGGAAGCCAAGGGGGAAAAATCGACCACCATGGTGGTCTACGGAGTTAGGTAATATGAGGAAATCGTGCAGGAAGCTCTTTAACAAAGCAAAGTCCACCAGAGCTCCCGAGAATTGGGACGCTTACAAGAAGAATCTGAGAGGATACAAGCGAGAACTGAGAAAGGCTCAGCATAACTCTTGGAATGATTACTGCAGCAGCATTGAGAATACGTCCGAGGCTTCCAGACTACGGAAGGTGCTAGTATCCACGAGCTCCGCTCCAGGTTTCATTAAAACATCGGAGGGAAATTGGACAACGTCCAGTGAGGAGACGCTGGAGGTACTATTGGACACACATTTTCCCGGAAATCAGACGGTTGAACCATGCACTGGCGGTGCCACAGTGGTTCAGCGGCCGTTTCCTATCGAGGAAATAGATAAAATGGGCGTTAAATAGCTTTGGATCATTCAAATCCCCCGGACCTGATGGAATTACTCCGGCGGAGTTACAAGCGGTGGCTGACAGAATTATCCCCTGGTTGTCGGCGATATATATAGGATGTATCAACTTAGCATATATTCCACGAAAGTGGAGGGAATCAAAAGTCGTTTTCATACCTAAAGCTGAGAGGCTTTTCCCGCTCGAATGTGAAGGATTTCCGACCAATCAGCTTATCATCATTCCTACTTAAGACCCTGGAGAGGATGATAGATATTTATCTTAGAACTAGCGTCGATTCATGTTTGCTCTAGAAACGACAACATGCATACTCGAAGGGCAGGCCTACTGAGACCGCATTACATGAACTAGTCAGCTTTATTGAAAGCTCACTATCTGTCAAAGAATACACAATCCTGGCGTTTCTAGACATCGAAGGGGCGTTCAATAACGTCCATCCGAGCTCGATATTAAATGGACTGACAACTCTGAATGTTGATCCAGGTATACTTAGGCTGTTAGACGAACTTCTAAGGAAGAGACGCATTTCAGCCACAAAGGTATGTGAACAGAGGCACTCCTCAAGGAGGAGTTCTATCACCTCTTCTTTGGAAGAGGTGATAGAACTCCGGATGACTGAGAAATGGGCGAAAGATAATGGTCTTGGGGTAAATCCTGCAAAGACAGAACTAGTCATGTACTGCAAATATCGCAAAACTCCCACGGTTAGGCCCATTTCCTTAGGGGGTATTGAAATTCCCTTTAGGGAGTGTGCAAAATACCTTGGCGTTATTTTGGACAGGAAGCTGAACTTTAAGCTTAATATTGAAGAAAGGGCGAGGAAAGCAACGGTAGCTTTATACTCGTGCAAAAAGGCAATAGGGAAAAAGTGGGGACTAAAATCAAAAATTTTACATGGCTATACACGGCAGTGGTTAGACTTATAATGCTATATGGTGTTGTAGTCTGGTGGCCGGCACTTCACCAGCCGACAAGTTTAGACAAAGTTCAGCGTATGGCGTGCTTGTGTATCTCAGGTGCATTCAGCAAGACAGGAACAAACTCCCTTATTGTCATACTGCATCTATTGCCTTTAGACATTTTGGCAAAACAGTCAGCTGCAACAACGGCTGTGCGGTTGCGTGAGCTATCGCTGTGGTCGGAAAAAAGTTACGATCACAGTTCGGTCCTCAAAATAATGCCAGATGTGCCTAACGTATTGGATTACACTTTGGCGAGTCCACTTTTCGACAAAAAGTTTGAGACTCTAATTCCCAACAGTGAGGCGTGGTGTACACGGACCCCGGGGAATAAAAGATATATAGATTTCTACACTGATGGCTCCAAATAGGATGGCCAAGTGGGTTTCGGAGTTTATTCTAAAGATCTGGAACTTCGAATAGCGAAAAGATTACCTGATCACTGTAGTGTTTTTCAGGCTGAAATATTAGCAATAAGAGAGATGGCGAATTGGCTGAGAAGTAATGTTCCAAAAAATGTGGGCACTAATATATACTCAGACAGTCAACCTGCAATAAAATCCTTGGACTCTGTGTTCCGCAACTCGAAAACGGCCATCGACTGCCGCAAATCTCTCAATGAGATGGCTGAGCAGCACAATATTCACCTAATATGGGTGCCTGGCCATAGGAACATACCGGGGAACTGCAAAGCAGATGAGCTAGCAAGGCTAGGAACTACCTTACATATTCCAGGGGAACTAGAATCTGTTGGTATGCCTCTGGCTACCTGCAAGCACTTACTGCGTGAGAAGGCTGTCATGATGGCAAATGTTCGATGGGACAATTGTAAGGGTTGTAACGACACTAAGCAAATATGGCCCCATTTAAACTTAAACCGCACACTAGATATGCTAGTGTTCTCGAGACGCCAGATATCACTCCTGATATCTGCTATAACGGGTCGCTGCTTGATAGGCGATTTTGAAAAAACTATTGGTGCGAAGTATAATGACTATTGTATGAGCTGTCATGATGTGGAGGAAAAGGAATCAATTAAACACCTCTTGTGTGAGTGTCCTGCATTTTGTGTAATGCGTAAGCAAATTTTAGGGGCATATAGCTTCAGATTACTGGCGGACCTGGAAAACGTTAACTTAAGCAGTCTGCTAATGTTTTTGGAACAATCTGGTTGGTTCAACAGAAGAAAATAATCGAGAAGGTTCAACGGTTAGAACTAGAAGTGCCCATATGTAATAGATACTTTTAGTTAGTGTGGTATCACAATGGACTGAATAGTCTAAGTGAGCCTGAATCTTAATCGGGGTGCCACTTTAACCTAACCTACTAATAAAGAGGAACTAGACTTTGTTTTTATACATTTTACTGTTTAATTTATCACTGTTTCCCTCTTCTTTCATTTTTCTGAAGATATTTTTTTATGAAGATCACTTTTTAATTTTTATATATTTGCCACTGTTTTTTTTATTTCATTTGTCTCAATAAACTTACTCGTCGTACGTTCCGATTTCTTTTGACGAACCAAGAAAAACAATTGCGCCCATAATAGCAAGATGATAAACAAAACACATGTCCACACATACATAAAATGCTGCTCTCAAGGCAAAAACACATGCTGTTTTTTTCAAATTTCTATTCTCTTGGTTCCGAATGCATATTCTCTTTGCTCCGAATACTCATTCTAATATTCAAATTAAATAATATTTAGACTGAAGCATATCAAAGATTTGGCGAAGCCTCATTAACATGCCAAGCGCATAGCCAAAACAAATGATCCCATAAAACAGTTTTCCGAAACAACCTACAAGCAGTTTCACAGAAATTGATCCCTTTCGATTCTCTCGCTGTGTTATGTTGATATCTTTCGCCAACCCTCCCGGTTTCCATCTCTATTTCTTTCTCTATACTCTCTCTCTGTCGCTCTCTGAATAAAATGTCACTACATATATATGTTTACTCGAAATTTGTAAATTTATATATGTTTACATTCACACATATTATTTTTATGAAACATTCATGTCCCAAACATAATATATTCTAACATATTAACATATATGTCCCAAATTTGTAGTGCTAGTTTAGGAACACTACATGTTTGCACTTAAATATATTGTGTTTAAAAAATTGTGCCCGAAACACATTTTGTTTACATCGGACCATATGAAAAACGTATTTTTCTAACAGTGTAGAGATTCGAATTTTGCCGCTAAAATGAAAAATAATTTTTGCGGGAAAACTCGAACCTAATGCCCGCTTTTATGTTTTAAAGTGTCCGTCAACTCTTCTTGGACTACTTATTAATAAAGAGGGACTAAACTTTGTTTTTATACATTTTACTGTTTAATTTTTCACTATTTCTCCCGTTTTTCAAGGAGGTATATACATTAGGGTGTCCAAATAACCGGTTTTTTTTGAAAAGACGGGTTTCGGTTTATCTGATTTTCGGTTTATTAATTTTGTTCAAAACCGGTTAAAACCAAAATTATAAAAATTAGTGAAAATGGGTTTTAAATACTCATTTCATTCAAATTCATTGTAATAAAATTAATAATAAAATTAATATAGAACATTGACAGTAATAATGAATGTCGTTAAGGTGCTCCTTTTGCGCTGAAAATACTTGTTGACTGATTGTAAAGGGTGATTTGTTAAGAGCTTGATAACTTTTTTTTAAAAAAAACGCATAAAATTTGCAAAATCTCATCGGTTCTTTATTTGAAACGTTAGATTGGTCCATGACATTTACTTTTTGAAGATAATTTAATTTAAATGTTGACCGCGGCTGCGTCTTAGGTGGTCCATTCGGAAAGTCCAATTTTGGGCAACTTTTTCGAGCATTTCGGCCGGAATAGCCCGAATTTCTTCGGAAATGTTGTCTTCCAAAGCTGGAATAGTTGCTGGCTTATTTCTGTAGACTTTAGACTTGACGTAGCCCCACAAAAAATAGTCTAAAGGCGTCAAATCGCATGATCTTGGTGGCCAACTTACCGGTCCATTTCTTGAGATGAATTGTTCTCCGAAGTTTTCCCTCAAAATGGCCATAGAATCGCGAGCTGTGTGGCATGTAGCGCCATCTTGTTGAAACCACATGTCAACCAAGTTCAGTTCTTCCATTTTTGGCAACAAAAAGTTTGTTAGCATCGAACGATAGCGATCGCCATTCACCGTAACGTTGCGTCCAACAACATCTTTGAAAAAATACGGTCCAATGATTCCACCAGCGTACAAACCACACCAAACAGTGCATTTTTCGGGATGCATGGGCAGTTCTTGAACGGCTTCTGGTTGCTCTTCACTCCAAATGCGGCAATTTTGCTTATTTACGTAGCCATTCAACCAGAAATGAGCCTCATCGCTGAACAAAATTTGTCGATAAAAAAGCGGATTTTCTGCCAACTTTTCTAGGGCCCATTCACTGAAAATTCGACGTTGTGGCTCGTTAGTAAGTCTATTCATGATGAAATGTCAAAGCATACTGAGCATCTTTCTCTTTGACATCATGTCTGAAATCCCACGTGATCTGTCAAATACTAATGCATGAAAATCCTAACCTCAAAAGAATCACCCTTTAGATATCCGACTATAGTTTTCTAAAAGAAAATTTTTCTTTTCTGAGGACCGACATTTTATGGTGTTTTCTTTTCTGAAAAAAGTGCTTTGCCTTCATTTTGTCTGTACAGAATGCGCATTTTTAAAATGTTACCAGCAACCTAAAAAAATGCTATCATTTCAGCGGGCAGAAAAGAATTCGAAGAATGAAACAGAGCAATCGCAGCACTCTCGTTTGTTGGCAGTGCTGAAAATGCCCGTAATTTGCCTCTATGCGTGGCCCTATTTTCACAACAGAATTCGAAGCCTTTTCGCACTTTTGCCAGTTTTTTTTAGAAAAGAACCTAAAAAGTAAATTTTCGGGGCAAAATGCAAAAAAAGTGCGCATTTTTAACAAGAAAAGAAAACGCCATTAGACAAACAACATTGCCTTTACAAGCAAATAAAAAAAGATTTGAGGCAATGTCACAACGCTTCTAATAAATTCGGGTTGATTTGCGCTCAAAGAAAGAACTTTACAATTAAGTTGAATGTCGTTTGACTAAAATCTCTTCATTTACTTAGTAAAACTGTGTTGAAAGTACCCTACGGGAAATGGATCAACCCAAGGACCGGTACAGGGTTAGTACCCGGTGTGTATGCACCAGTCTCAGTTCTGGTCCAAGCGTATGGAATGGACCGGTCTCTTTAACATGGGTTTGTCATTGTCTGGGAAAATGTACACTTTAGGACACAACTTGGGGTCATCCCAAAGGACACGTCCTGGAACTTAGTAGGACTACCTTATAGACAACTGCTCATGAAACAGTCTGGGATAAACTTTTAGGACCCTGTTTCGATCCGTATCGCACCAGAAAGGAATATGTTGAACAAAAAAGTAATTCTGATAGTTGTATTGTAGTAAAAGTGTGGATTCAAAAAGATTTTAATATCACTTAGTGGCAATTTGCACTAATTTCCCGTAGGGTAGTCATTTGTTTATCACCTTCAGTATATCTCTGCAAAAAGTTCCACTTTTGGAAGAAATATATGAAAAATAGAGAGAAATTTCGTTGACCGGTTAACCGATGGTCAAAACAAAACGGTTTTCGCGATTAACCGAAAATGCCGATTTTTTCATTATTCGGTTTCGGTTTTGGACACCCTAATAGCCATCTTAAGTGAATTCACAGTGCTGTAGTTTGTCTGCACACCGTAGATGGCTCTTTTTTCGTCTGCAATTGGGTGATTTTTTAATTTGGATATAATTTGTTTTCTTTCCTTTGTTCTCTTGATGAAACACCAAATATTGGGAAAAAATATAAAATTCTATACATGCACACATTTTTTGTAATGCAAATTGATTGATTTATACAGTTATTCTTGTCTTCCAAAAAGAAATTGAGTTATTTGACTCATAGACCAATTAAGGTATAGACATCTCAAGTGAATTCACAGCGCTATAGTTTGTCTGCACACCGTGGAAGGCTCTTTTTTCGTCTGCAATTGAACGATTTTTTAATTTGGCTTTAATTTGTTTTCTTTCCTTTGTTTTATTGGTGTAACACCAAATATTGTAAAAGCATATAAAATTCTACACATGATTTGCACGGTAATTCTCGTTTTCCAAAAATAAATTGAGTCACTTGACTGCGCAATTGAGCGGAATGACTGCACACTGCAAATAAACAAAATCATTGTGAATTATCAAATGATGTCTTTATATTTTCTTGGTCTATGCTCTCAAGGCAAAAATATATGCTGTTTTTTCAGATGTCTATTCTCTTTGCTCCGAATACTCATTTTAATATTCAAATAAAATAATATTTAGACTTAAGCATATCAAATTGTTGGTGAAACCTTATTAACCCTTTCACTACCGAAATAAACCTAATGATAAAAACTTTTATTTTTCTTCTTTTTTTACTTGTACTAACAGCATGTAGAACAAAAATTGTAATTTTGAAAACCTACCTCAATTACTTCAAGAGCTATATGAGCTTGTTCTGAAAACTTGATTCTTGAATTGTGACCTTACGAAATGGCCTTATGAAAATAAGCGCTATTTGGCCTATAATATCTTCCAAAGTGTGAGAAAAAATACAAAAAAGAACCCGTAAAAATATCAGCTATAGTTTTTGTATAAAGGCCGGTACTCTGTTCGGTTTTCGCGTTGAAACTCCATACAAAACCAAAAAATGCGAAAAATTTGCAAAATTGTTTCCATTTGTGATACTTTGTTTTTTCGTGTTGAAAAACTGACGTTTATAGCACGGCGCCATTTGCAATGTGAATTAAGAAATAATTTATTTATTAAAAACTATTTGTGCGTGTTTATAAATCAAACACGGACCATATTTTTGTTCCGAAACTATACAAAGGATCAAAGGAATAGCAGATCAATTGCCCAAGGAAAAATAAAATGTTATTTTGTAAAAACAAGCAACAACCACCAACTTAATCCAATATCGCTCCCTGTAAAATAGCGCTCCAAGCTACCTAAAAAAACGCCGCTTTCTATGTGCGAAATAATGGTTTCCGTAAAAATTTTTCGCAAGAATGAACATAGTACCGGCCTTAAATGTCCATTTACTAGAAACATACAGTACAAAAATTGTCTCAAATTTTCGTATTTTTCGTTTCTTGTTAAAGAAGTTTATAAAAATGTATTTCAGACCTCACCAATATGGAGCTGATTTAGATGAAAGCCTCTACATTAAACTAACATCGAGAAATAAATCGAAACTAAGTGGGAAAATAGAATTTGGTGTCTTTTTCGAATGTCCTTCTAAGTGGACATCAGTAGTGAAAGGGGTAATATGCCAAGGGCATAGCCAAAACAAATGAACTCATAAAACAGTTTTCCAAAACAACATATAAGCAGTTTCACAGAAATTGCTCTCTTTTGATTCTCTCGCTTATATTTTTGGTCAACACTCCCGGTTTCCATCTCTATTTCTTTCTCTATACTCTCTCTCTCTGTCGCACTCTGAATAAATTATCCCAACATATACACTGATGTTCAAAACATTTGGAACCACATTCCCTGTTGAAAATAAATCATAATTATAATGAAAATAAAAATACTAAAACCAAACTTTTAATGCAATGCTAATTAGTTCAATTTTGAAGATTTAATTGAATAAGGGAACTATCGCCAAAGACTTTTTGATAATTTATAAAATAATTTAAAAATAAGAGTTTTCACCTGTTCAAAACATTTGCAACTAATATTAAGTGTCACATATATTTAAATAAGAATTAAGAATTTTTAATACTAGGATAATAAAAATAAATGCTAAGTGCCCAGATCTTCCAACACTTTGCCGGGCTATAACATATTCTTAAGTTAGTGGACTGTATTATATAATTACATTCTAATGAATCTATAATCATTAACGTATTATTTTGTAATACCTAATTTAGAAATAATCTTTACATAATCATTGTGGTAACAATGTTTCCAAATCTAGACTTTACTTCCATAAAGTATGAAATGAAATAATCTATTGTTATTTTTAGCAGATTGACGTAGAGCCAACTTCTGATGTCTGCTTTCTTGTTAAAGAACCAACACTGCTCAAAGGTTTGGAGCATAGGATTTGCGCTGTCATCCTGTTGCGAGCTCCAAAGTATAGACGCCCGTCACGGTCAGGCTCCTTCGGGATCTTCTTTTTCCGGCGCCATCGCATCACCATCCCTCTACTTTTCACTCTGGCAGTGAGTGATTTTCTTCCTTCTTTGCGAATGGAGTTTTGCCGTCCTTCCCTCATATCCATCACTTTGGCGGCAAGTGAGATGAGCCTGCGCTTTAGTCCAAATTCGAGTGATTGTTCTTCTTCTTTAGTCTCCACCAACCAATTATTTTTGTTCAAATTAGAAATGTCCAATTCATCATCTTTTATATTTGGTTGATATTTAGTTGGATGTCTGCTTGCATATTCGTTAACATCTGACTCCATCTGATTTTCCTTTCTTTTTAAGGGAGTTCTTAATGTTGAGATATTCTTCTCGTGTATATTTTCTGTTTGAGCCAGATCTTCCACTTTCAACGGGAGGTAATCTATTAACTTTTTGATATTCTATACCTCGTTAAGAGGCTGTGCAAGGCTTTCACAATATTCTTTGGCATGGAAAAGATCAGCCTTTTCTTCTTTCAACACCAGTAGCTTTCGCTCCAAATTAACATAAAAATCAGCATATCCGGATCTTCATTTTGAAGAACTTCTTTTCTTGCTTGGTCAATCAAGAGCTGCTGTTGGTTCCTTAGCTTGATTTGCAATTCTTCTTCTGCTTGGCTCCATACTTTGGTGATCGTCTCATTTCTTCGACTTTCATTTTTCTTCTCCAGTCCATTGAAGGAATTTTCAAATTCCGACGGACTGAGCTTCCACTTAATGTCTCATCCATTGCTGCATCCTTTCGGTTAGCGCCGCCATTTGTTCCATGCTTGTCCACTGGTTTTTCTTTACTTGATTTAGCCCCTTTTACTTAATGTTACTTTTGCCTTTTTGACGTAAGTTGATTTTTGCCGTTTTTGGCGTTATTTTATATTTTTGTCCCTTTGGCGTTTATTTTTTATTTTTGCCCTTCTGGCCTTTATTTTGTTTATTTTTACCCCCTTGGCGTTTATTTTGTTTTTGCCCCTTTGGCATTTATTTTTATTTGTGCCCCTTTGGCGTTTATTCTATTTTTGCCCTTTTGGCGTTTATGTTTTATTTTAATTTTCCTTCCGCCCTTTTGGCTTTTGGATTTTTGTTTTCCTTCTCTGATCTTTTTCTCGGAAGAAAGTTATTTTTTCTGTCCCGTTGTTGAAGCCACGGGAATGCTTCTTCTCTGATATAGTTTATCGGAGTGAGGGGGAAAACTCAGTTTTATATTAACCAATTATCCGGCTCGAAGGACCAAATATTGGATTAATTACCAAACAAGACGAGTACACTTTTGATACTGATTTATTTACCAAAATATTCTTCCATATATACATTTACAAATTAAACTGCCTGTGCATCAGACCAACTGATCGTCGCACACAGCTATCTGTTATCTATTTTAGGCCTGTTTTCTTTTAGCACTGGATACCCTACGCCGTGAAGGACTAAAAGAAATCAGAGTACTCGTTTATCCACGACATCTCAAAAAATATGCAACACTGTCATCATCTGTTTAAAAACAATCACAGAAAATAAGTGAAATCTTGCATTTGAATGTATGAAATGCTCAAATAGTAATAAATATTTACTGCTGTGATTATTTATGACACTGTACCACTTTGAATTTTATGTTTTTCGATAAATTAGTCACAATAAATTGCTAAAGAAGCGTCACTTTATCAAAATACAATCTGGCAACATCGGCGCGACTTGCACTGATGGGTTGTTCTGGGTAGAACACCAGTGCAACGATGTTCTGGATAGCCCATACAGTTCTAAAAGAAAACAGCACTTTTGTTACATTAAGATCCCACACACATGCGCTCTTATCAGCTAGTACAATGATTTTATGGCGATCCTAAGTAAACAAATGCATCTCTAATCTCTATCTAATGATAGGGACTATCATTAGATACCCAGCAAAAAATGGAGCACTATTTCAGCAGGATTGTAAGGGAGAGAGGCAGTACCAACTGCTTACAAAACAACCGAATCAGCGCTGATTTTTGTGGGAGATGTCCCGATTTAGAGCAGCTTCTATATAGCGCTGATATAATTGCTCATTTTAATAGAAATATTGCTCAAATGTGAGCAATATTGTTATTGGTATGAAGGAAAACAGCACTACCTTTCGCGCATCTATACTGCATGAATTGGTTGCAATAACGTAAACGAATGATCATAAACTATTTTGATTACTCGTTTACGTTATTGCCGCCGATACATGCAGTGTGGATGCACTGCCTACTTTATTGTATACCAAAAAGCGCAACTAAATTTTACTGCTGAAATATTTTTTGCTTGGTAGCCCCTTCTTGGAAATAAGTTATTTTTAAAATGTTTGAATAATCGCACTGCGACTTCTAATGCTATACATCTGATCGTTATGATTGATATACGCAGTTGAATTTAATTTTTTACTTCTTTAGATGATATTTGGTTGAATTGCTGCATAGCTCTTTTGATTGTATGATCTTGTTTTGGCGTAGTCTTAGGTTTTCTTCTACCCCAGTGTACAGTGTACTCTTCAAAAATGCATTTTTGCGATACTTCAACTTTAAAATCGTGATATTTGGCTTTTTATTATGTTGATTATGCTTATTGTCGGTCATATTACAGAGCGCACGGTAGTTGCAAATGTTTTGAACAGGTCGGATCATCCGATTCTTTACCATTCGGTAACAGCCCATTCATTTTCCCAATAAGAATTTGGAAATATCACTCCATAAAGATTATTTTTTAAGTGGAAGCTAAACAATATAGTTATTATTATGGGAGCTTAGATTAACTAGTTGCAATTGTTTTGAACAACACTGTATATGTTTACTCGAAATGTGTACATTTATATATGTTTACATTCACACATATTATGTTTATGAATAATTTATGTCCCAAACATAACATATTCTAACATATTAACATATGTGTCCCAAACATTTAATGCTAGTTTAGGAACATTACATTTTTGCATTTAAATATATTGTGTTTAAAAAATTCTGCCCGAAGTACATTTTGTTTATACCTGAACATTTGAAAAACATGTGTTTCTAACATTGTAATTATGAGCCGACATGTACCAAATTGTGCAAGGTTGTTGGAAGATCGGATGAAATGCTCCAACAAGAGGCTCCGCAAATATTGGGGTCGCTTTATATGGGGGCTATACCTACAATACGACCTACATCAGTAACAACTACTTGTGCCAAGTTTCAAGTCAATAGCTTGTTTCGTTAGGATGTTAGTGTGGTTTTCACAAACGGACGGACCGATGCACAGTGGTTCCAAATCTCTTCTTTTTAAAAAATTATGTAACATTTGAACGGATAAAGATATTAACATAATTTTCTTTGTATGAAAGCTCAGGTGTTTTCCTCTAGGTTTACAGATTTGTGGGTGAAAATGAGGCTCATCAGTATTTTTTTTCGCTTGAATTCTGGATTCTGTGATTGCAATATGTTTACCAATTTCATTAAATTCAATGTGTTCCCCTTTTAGTAATAGTGTGATTCTACTTGTTAAATGTCAAAAGATTCTTCTTCCTTTTCACTATCATATGTAATTAAATCTCTCATAAAAATACGTGGTACTTAATAAATATATGAATCTTTACATTGTAGAGATGTTCCCATGATGTTTATACTTCCATTAAAATCCAAAACAAACAATAAATTTGGAAAATTAAAGCATATACATTTGTTTTTTAGCTGAAAATAAAAAACTACTAAACGAATCTTATGACTTCGATATATCGATATTAGTTCATTGACTCCATTCAATACACGTTTGCAAACTTTTTATGTCAGCTGCATAGCCAACTCTGCTCTCAGCTCTTGGTGTTTGCTGTACTACCTCTCTATTATATTCTATATATCCTTGATGCGTTTGCATATTCCGTACTTTATAGAAAATTACAAACAATTTATCACATTTTTACAACCGCTGCTGATCTGATCGCTATGTTGTTTATGATTCACATTCACTTATTAGACAAGGTCAGTTCTTGTGGAAGTGTACTCAACATAAATAAAGGCTGCCACAGGACACTCAAAGCATCAAATGAATACCATCAGCAGTAATATGCTTTTATTCCACCCCATAAGAAAAACACACACCACTAAACAAGTCAACGAAACTGATGTAAATAACTAAAACGAATCATAAATGTGTGGGGATGCCGTGGAAAATATACTTACGTTTAACAATCTATACAATTAATTCATACGAATTGCTTTGAAGTACACCTCACCAAAAAATGTATTCACAGTTCTATGCTCATTTCGAATTTATGCGAATTTCGGAGTGCTTTGGTATTACGCTACAAAATATACTCAATTATTTGCGATATTTTGTTCAACATTCATTTTTCTTATGTCCTTTCGTATGATTTACCGTCGCGAAGCCAGCATTTAGCAAATATAAGAATTAAATTATGATTTTATGTTTTCACTGTATTTAGTTTAGATATTGTACATTTTAAAAAGTTGCACGCAATGCGCATGTTCACTTCACGTGTCTTATCAAACAATTCCTACATGTGAGCGAAAACTTGTGTTTTACTACAAATAGGTTAAAGTTACTCACGTTGGCCTCGGTAGGTAACCAAATAAAAGTCGTTAAAAGCGATTGCAATGTTATGTATTATGTTACAGATTAGAAACCGGATAAACGGTTATACTCGAGTACGATTGAAACATTTTGATATTTAATAAGACTCAACTAAAGTGGAGTTTTGCTCATAAGCTTTCTCCAAACATAATAATTCCATAAACTAAAATAAAGTTAAATTGGCTCACTTTTTTTGTGTTGGTCTACCATTTTTCTTACCCTAGACGATTATGTCCCATTAGTGTCGCTACCATTATAGAAAAACCATGTAACCGCATTAGTCCATTTAAACGGTTATATGTTAGTTAGAGGATTAGTTGATACACAATATTTGAAATATAAAAAAAATATTAAGTGAAAAATCCAGATTTTTCATGTTTATTACTTTCCCACACAAAAAGTACGCACTAATACTCCAATTTAAATTTACAACTTCATAGCTACATGTGTCTGCGTCGTCAGAGTCTATTTTTTGTTGTTGATAGATTTTACAACGGAAGTACGAAGTATGTGTTGTATACGAGGGCTGTTCAGAAACTTCTTAGCCTACCAATGAAAGAGAATACACTCAAAAAAAAGGGAATTTAACTTTATTTTAGTTCATGGAATTATTATGTTTGGAGAAAGTTTCCTTTACTCTAATAATTTTTTGTTTACGTTAGTTAAATTAACTAAAACCGAGGAAAAAATAAACTCAAAGGAAGCATAATGATTAACTAAATTCGCACCTTCCACAAAATAGTTCAGAATTTCTTTAAATTTGTAAATTTTACCAAAAATGCGTCCATCATGAACTTCGTATATCACTATAGTTTTTCCTTCAAACTACAAAATTTTCTTTAACAAGTGAAAAAACTTAGTTATGTCTAATAAATTTTCTTGAATTTGTCGAAAAATATTTACTTATTTTTATGATATCGGCGTGATGCCAACGTTTGTAATACTGTTTAGTTAAAATTTTCTACAAATATTCAAAATTGTCTAAACCAAAACTTTTTTTACTGGTGGGTTCACTGTTTTTTCAGTGTAGTTAGTTTTTCAAACATATTTTTATTTTTCAAAATAGTCTCCTGAAACTTCAATACACTTAGTCCAACGCTTTTCTAGCAATTCTATCCCTTGATTAAAATAGTTTTCCTCAAGGTCTTCAAAATACTGGTTTACAACTGTAATTGCATCTTCATTTGAGGTAAAACGCTTACCAGCAAGGATTTTTTTTAGATTTGGGAACAAGTAAAAGTCACTGGGAGCTAAATCAGGAGAATAAGGTGGGTGGTCAAGCAACTCATACTATAATTCGTTGATTTTAGCCATTGTTAAAACACTTGTGCGCTGGTGCGTTGTCTTGTTGAAAAATTTTTGTGTTGTAAGCCAGCCCAGTCAGAAAAAAACCATCGGAAAAGCGTTTTGAACGGTTGATACACGGTGGGAAAGAGCGTTGTTACAACCCCAAAATGATAACATCATTCCACGGTGTATACACACAAAAAAATAATTCTTTCCCCCCAAACGAAATTTTAGACAAACAAATTTCGTTTCTCATTTGCTTTTCGCTGTAAGGAGGTGCATTTGGAAGAAAAGTATATACTTTTTGTGATAAACCTTTATTCTTTTCCAGGATGTAAAAACAATTTCATAAAGACAAACTCAAAAAAAAATTGTTTTCTTGCAAATTGCATTTTCCCTCACATCTTTCTCACATCCACGAGGTTTTTTAGTTCTTAACACCTTTTCCTGTAATACCAAGAATGTAGAAGAAATTATACGATTTTATAAATTTTTAAAATTTTTTTACCTTTCGCCTGGACGGAGAATCGAACCGCGGACCATGCACTTTGTAAGCCAACACACTAACCACTGAGCTATGTACCTGTTATGGTCATCAATAGATAAATATCCATATAAGTTATATTTATATAGCATAGCTTGCGGCGCCCACGAACCGAATAAACAAAGTTTATTTAACAGAAACAAACATTTAGTTTGGCACCGTGGAGCAGTGGTTGCTACGTCCGACTTGCATGCCAAGGGTCGTGGGTTCGATCCCTGCTTCGACCAAAGTTTTTTTAGTTTTTTTTTTTACATATATTGCAGATATGTGCGGAAGATTCTGAAAAAAATGTTCAACATTACATTGTAGTATAGCAAATTTTGAACTAAAAAATGTGTCTTATTAAAGATCTAAAGTCAGAAAAGAACAGTGTTTGATATAAACGAAATGGACTGTGTTGTTGTTTCAAAAATAACTTTTTTTTATTGAAAAAATAAAAATTTTGTAACAAACGAATTTTTTTGGTGATAAAGGTTGAAAATTTTCGAAGCAATTCAAAAAACTCTAACAACAGAAAAACGTTTTCCAAACGTTTTTTTTCTTTGCGTCAAAGCGTCATGAAAACAATATTTTATACGCTTGTCCGATGGTTTAACGAACGCTTTTACAACCATTAAAAAGCACTGAAAAACAACATTTCATACGTCTTTCCAATTGTTTCTAGAATGCTTAAGGAGGGTTAGAATTATAATTTTCCAGTACCTTAAAACCGCTATTGAAACAAAACAACATTAGTGTTTTACACTTTACAAAGGAACATCAGAAAACTTAACAATTAATAGGAAAAATACATAATTAAGATTGACATTTCTAATTGGTAAAAAAATTATTTTAATATGGTCAAAAATGATCATATTACGTCAAGGTCAAATACCTCTTAATATTCCTCCAGCCCCGTCTCTAGTAGAGGAATTGTAGCCTCAGCCTCATTTTCAAATCTGTTTAACAAAAAATCTATAAAAAAATGATTAGTAAATTTTCCAAGAGTGAATTTTGAACTATTACACCCTCAAAAAAAAAATCGCTTCCTTAACATATGTTCCAAACATATTTTGCAGGAAGCACATATATTATTGGATACTGCCGAAACATTAATAAGTTTGTTTTATGTGAACATATTATATGTTTGGATGCATTTTGAGCCCAAAAATATTATATGCTTGGAAGAAATTTTCCAAAGACGATTGTACTCATTCCCCAACATACTCGTCATTTTCACTTCCACGAAATATTTTAGTTCTTGGCACCTTTTTTTGTACATGTGTCTGCGTCGACAGAGTCTATTTTTTGTTGTTGATAGATTTTACAACGGAAGTACGAAGTATGTGTTGTATACGAGGGCTGTTCAGAAACTTCTTAGCCTTCCAATGAAAGAGAATACACTCAAAAAAAAGGGAACTCTCTATTTCACTAAAGCCAATTTAACTTTATTTTAGTTCATGGAATTATTATGTTGTCACTTCCACAAAATATTTTAGTTCTTGGCACCTTTTTCTGTAATACAAATAATGTTGAAGAAATTATTCACTTTTATAAATTTTTAAAATTTTACCTTTCGCCTGCACGGAGAATAGAACAGAGGACCATACAGTTTGTAAGCCAACACACTATCCACTGGGCTACGTAGCTGTTATAGTCACCAGTAGATAATTATCGTTATAAGTTACATTTATATAGCATAGTTTGCAGCGCCCACGAGCCCACGCAAACATAACATTATTTAAAAGAAAATACATTTGTTTGCCACGTGGAGCAGTGGTTAGCATGTCTGCCTTGCATGCAAAGGGTCGTGGGTTCAATCCCTGCCTCGGACCGAACACTTTTTTTTATTTACACATTTATATTTATACTATATTAAATTTTTATAATGAAACTTCGAAATGTGGGTTATTAGAGATTTATAGTCAGTAACAGTGCTTGATATAAACGAAATTGACTGATTTTTGATAAAATATTATTTTTTTTATTGCAAAAATAACAATTTTGTAACAAAAAACTGTTTTTGGTACAAAACTTTAAAATTTGGAAGGAATTCAAAAACTCTAACAAAAGAAGAACGTGGAGTCGAGTATAAACATACATAAATAATTTTATAATATAAACATAAATTTATTTAGGCGTGAACAGTTTTTTAATAGCATTTAACACCATCTAAAATGTCTTTAATTTTTCTTTAATAACTCATTTTGAAGAAAATAAACTTCTTAAATTGTTTTAGCTGCAAAACTCGAACTTAATGCCCGCTTTTATATTTGAAGGTGTCCGTCAACTCCTCGTGGACTACTTATTAATAAAGAGGAACTAAACTTTGTTTTTATACATTTTACTGTGTAATTTTTCACTATTTCCTCCTTATTTCATTTTACTGTCCCAACTCTAAAAAGAGTATAGTGCCCTTTCGTTATTTTTATGAAGACCCCTGATTTCTTTTAACGAACCAAGCAAAAATTGTGCCCATTAAATAATAAAAAATTAAATAATATTTCGAGTTAAGCATATAAAATTTTTGGCCTTATCATAAAACAGTTTTCCGAAACAACATACAAGCGGTTTCACAGAAATTGTTCTCTTTTGATTCTTTCGCTGTGTTATGTTGATATCTTTTGTCAACTCTCCCGGTTTCCATCTCTATTTTTTCTATATATGTTACTCTCTCTGTCGGTTTTAATAAAATATCACAACATATGTATGTTTAGTCGAAATTTGTAAATTTATATATGTTTGCATTCACACACGCAGAGAAGAAACATGATTGTCACAATCATATTCGAAGAGCAAAATAATATGATAGCAGCTATTTTTGCGGCGACCATGTAACATTTTAACCTGCAACCATGTTGGCTCAGTGAACATAGTTCTAAGAAAAATACAATTGTCCTCGTCTAAAATGTTATTATATTGTTAAAAAGAAATTTGTTTCCATTAAAAGACAATGGTCACGATCCAAAATGTTATGTTATTCGTCAAAAATGTTTTTCTTCTAGTTAAAAGAACATGGTCACAACCTAAAATGTTTTGATTTTTATGAAAAAACTTTTTTCGTCGTCGAAAAAAGGACGCCACTTGAGAAAAGAAAACACAAAATCAACTTTATTTATTTGTTTTTATTTATTTATAAACTAATTCATTGTTTATTTGTATTTATAATGTCGTGCAAGCAAACATCACATATTTTTACACACTAGTTTGGTTCAATTTCAACAATAAGTAATCATTCCATATTTACTTCGTGCCCATCAAATGTACAAACGCAGACATGATGTGACTGCAAATAAAAATAAATTATACCATATATCAAAATGCAGAACAAAAACCAGGTACATTCTTTTCAATTACACTTTCCTTTTTTGTATTCACATAAATCCACGTGCCATTTCTGAATAAATAAATTAACACAAAACACAATAATTCCGTATTCTCCGTCCATTCCAAGAAACAATCAACACACGACTGACGCGCAAAATGAAAATCGTGTGTAACTGCAAAAAAGTAAAAAAAAATTGAATGGTCAGGTACATGATTTTCCTGACCATATAATGGTGTCAAATTCTATCATTTAAATAATACAACATGTTTGCGGCATTTGAGAACCATTTAAATGCTTATTGCCAACATATATTTTTCTCCGCTCGAAAATTATTTTTACAAAGACAAAATACATGGTTTTCGCGACAATTACATACTCTAAATAAGCATTAAATGGATGCGGCAACCATGCCAAAACATCTTTTTTCTGTGCGTGCACATATGATTTTTATGAAACATTCATGCCACAAACATAATATATTCTAACATATTACCATATGGCGTTTTAGCACTCCTACTGCGACGGCTGTGTTTATAGTTGCTCCCAGGAAAAACTAAAATTTCGTTTGTTTACATTGAATTTGGCCATCTGATTGGGTGTTGGATTAAAATTGGCATATCCACAGCATCCTCTCATTGAAAAAAATTTCACTTGTGACACTGAGTAAGTGTAATATTTTTAATTTAACACATTTAAGATTTGAAGAATCTTAAAAGAAAACTATTAAAAAACACTCAAAGCCAGATAGAGACGGCAAAATCACTTGTGCTGCTGAATATTGATCACAAATTCTGACAGTATCAGCTGGTCTTGTCTCTCAAATAGTGGTTGAGATCAACAGAGTTGCTCCAAATAGTACTATACAATATACGGTGTCGGTAATGCAGTTAATGATGGTGCGTACTCACAATACGCACTAGTACTGCATGATTGACTAATTATATTAGTATGGTTGGAGAACAAATGGCTGAGAATACAGTCATGACACCCAGAAACAGCATTGGTTCACTGAGAATCAACAAGCTGCAACAACTTGAAAAGGCAAATGCTGAGCTTACTGAAAAAAACCAAAAGTATGAGATACTTTGTTTGCAATTGCAAAGAGATATTGAATTGTTGAAGTCGAAACTGAATAATCAATCATTTGAAACTGATGAAGATGAACTCAACAGAGAAGTTGGATGCTTTGATGTAACCTCAATAGACTGTAATCAAACAATAACTCAAAATACAACTCCAAATAATGAGTGGCAAATTGCTAAACGCAAAAAACGCCCCAGAGCTAGTCCTAATAATTCAAGTGCTAACAAGAAACAAGCAATTGTGAATAAATATTGGCTTAGCAAAGAACCTAATTCGAACACGCAGTCAAACCGATTTGCGGCTTTGAGTTCTCAAACTGAAACAGAAGAAATTACTAATACTAATACTTTGGATCAAAATGTAAAACCACCATCTATCTTTGTTGATAAAGTTTCTAACATCCAGCCATTAATGTCTCTGCTAAATGAGTGTGTTCCACAACAGTTTGAAATTAAAGTTCTGCGAAACGAACAAGTCAAAATAATGTCAAAGACTCATGACACGTATAAAAAATTTGTAGAAGAGCTAGATAAGAAAAATACTGAGTATCATACTTACCGACCAAAACATGAAAGAGGGTTTAAAGTTATCCTGAGAAATATGCACTCCACTGTAGATACGCAAATGCTTAAGGACGAACTTTCCAGCCATGGCCATGATGTAGTAAACATTTGGAACATTAAACATCAGCGTACTAAGGAGCCTCTCCCACTCTTTGAAATCGAGTTATCTACTAAACCCAACAACAAAGAGATTTACTCAGTAACCCGTCTAGTTTCGAGCGTGGTATCTTTCGAACCACCTCGTCCAAAAAAGACTGTTCCACAATGTTCAAATTGTCAACAATACGGACACACAAAAAAATACTGCAAACGAAAATCCATCTGCATTAAATGTGCGGGAGAACATGAATCTAAATCATGTCATCGTAAAAACTGGGCAGATGAGGTAAAATGTGCCTTATGCAATGGAAATCATCCAGCAAATTACAAAGGTTGCACTATTTACAAACAAATCTATAAAACCCACTATCCTCCCAGAACAAACAATCAACCGAACGTACTCCAAACTGAAAACGCACCATCCCGAACAACAAATGCCACATACTCCCAAGTAATACAAAACTCAAATGTAATCCAGCAACAGAGCCAACAATTAACAAATAATCAGCCACACATTTCTGTATTTCAAACTCCCCAAACAGGGGAGCTACATGATATGCTTAACAATCTCAACAATTTAATGCAACAAATGACAACTCTTTTATTGAATATAACTTCAAAGCTTACTCAAACTCCTTTAAATGAGAGACCTTAAGATAGTTTTCTGGAATGCCAATGGCTTATCTCAACACACTTTGGAAATTACAGAATTTCTTCGATTAAACCAAATAGACATTTTATTGATTTCAGAGACTCACTTCACTCAAAAGAGTTATTTCAGTATCCCTGATTACGATTTCTACCACGTGATGCATCCTAGCGGAAAGGCACGCGGAGGTTCTGGAATTCTTATTAGGAAAAAAATAAAGCACTATCCAGGAAACCACTACTGTTCTGAAGAAATACAAGCGACAAATGTCATTGTGGAGGACTGGCAAGGTTCTCTAATCATATCGTCTGTATATAGTCCGCCAAGGCACAATATCAAAAAAGAATTCTACATAAATTTCTTCAAAACACTAGGGGACAAGTTCATAGCATGTGGGGACTATAACGCCAAACATACTAATTGGGGATCTCGTTTAACAACTCCAAAAGGTAGACAATTAAACTGGGCCATTAAAGAACTTCGTCTTCATGTAATCTCACCACACACACCAACTTATTGGCCGACTGATACCCAAAAAATACCAGATCTGATCGATTTTTGTGTATGCAAAGGCATATCTCCTGGCTCACAAAAATGCACTACAAGTCTAGAACTATCTTCGGATCATTCACCAGTCATTTTAACACTAAATTCTCAGCATATACCCCAAGAAACAATATGTAAGCTTCATAGTAAAAAGACCAATTGGCACTATTTTCGATATTTAATTAAAACCACCTTAAATACAAAAATTAGCTTGAAAACGGAACAGGAAATTATAGAAAGTGTAGAATATTTAACTCGGACCATACAACAAGCTTCGTGGAATTCAACGCCGAAAAATAGTCTTGTGTGTCCTCCAAAATGCTCTAAAGATATATTGGAAAAAATTTCTGAAAAACGAAAGGCCAAAAAAAACGATGGCAAATAAGTAAATCACCTGAAGATAAAAGGCTGTTAAATAAGGCTACAAAAACGCTGCAAAAACTGTTACAAGATATTCGAAACTCAAAAATTGAAAGAGAAATACGAAACCTTGGTCCAGATGCTTCAACTGATTACTCTCTGTGGAAAATGTCAAAGACCTTAAGCCAAAATCCAAAAACAAACCACCCAATCAGAAGGGCCGATAACTCATGGACCAAAACCAACCTCGAAAAAGCAAAAGAGTTTGCAAACTATTTACATAGTGTGTTCACACCAAATTCTGATGAAAGTTTGCCAAACCTTATTTATGACTTCCTGAATGAAACCCATCAATTGGATTTACCAATTAAGAAATTCACAAAATCTGAAGTAAAAAAAGTTATTAAAGACTTAAACTTAAAGAAGTCACCTGGTTATGACCTTATTACTCCGAAGATTCTAAAAGAATTACCTAAAGAAGGAATTGACCTCATTACATTTATATTCAATGCGTGTTTGGTACATTGCTTTGTTCCCCCTCAATGGAAAATAGCACAAATTACAATGATTCTTAAACCTGGTAAGCCAGCGGACCAAGCAAAATCTTACAGACCAATAAGTCTCTTGCCTGTACTTTCAAAAGTTCTTGAACTATTATTTCTGCAACGATTAATGCCGCTCATTGACCAAAACGAAATTATTCCACATCATCAGTTTGGATTTAGAAAACGCCATGGCACAATAGAACAAATACATCGTCTTGTTGAAACAATAAACACAGCATTTGAGTCAAAGCAGTACTGTACTGCAGCATTCTTGGATATATCCCAAGCCTTTGATACAGTTTGGCATGATGGACTTCTTTACAAAATCAAAAAACTTTTACCAATAAACTTTTACTTGTTCATTAAGTCATATATATCAGGACGAAATTTCTTCGTCCAAGAAAATGGTGAAATGAGCCAATTGAAAAACATACGTGCAGGTGTACCTCAAGGAAGCGTACTTGGCCCTTTATTATATGTTCTTTTTACCGCAGACCTCCCAGTATCTCAAACAGTTTTGATAGGTACTTTCGCTGATGATACAGCAGTAATGGCTGTAAATAAAACTGTAAATGGAGCTAGTGATATCCTTCAAAACTATTTAAATTCGTTATCATCATGGCTTTTGAAATGGCGTATAAGATCTAACGAAAAAAAATCAATTCAAGTGACTTTCAGTCTCAAGAAAGGTACATGTCCGCCGGTGTACATGAATCAAATCCAAATTCCTCAGCAAAATGAAGCAAAGTATCTAGGAATTTATCTTGACAGAAAGTTGACTTGGAAAAAACATATTGAGACTAAAAGAAAAGCACTAAGCATCCAGTCAAACAGAATGAAATTTCTAATTGGCCGCCAGTCGAAACTTTCTCTAGAGAATAAGCTTCTAATCTACAAATGTATTATAAAGCCTATATGGACGTATGGAATTCAGTTATGGGGGACTGCATCAAACACAAATATAAAACTTTTGCAACAATTTCAATCAAAAACATTGCGACAAATCGCCACTGCTCCAACCTATATAACTAACCAACGACTACACAAGGATCTAAATATTCCAACAATAAAAGAGGAGATTACGGCTCAAATAACAGCATACAAATCCAGAATTGAAGCCCATCCAAATCCATTAGCGTCAATTCTAATGACCAACACTGAAACCCTTAGAAGACTCAAACGCAGAGCACCGCAAGATTTAATATAATTATAAATAATTATCAATATTACATAAACTCCACTAAGTCATTAAATGCTTGAAAATTGTTTACAATATGGATTTGCCAATGGGTAAATGCCATTAATTATTTAGAATAATGCCTTAAATAATGTAAATATCTAGATAAGATAAATAGCATTAATAAATATTAATTAAAAAAAAAATATTAACATAGATGTCCCAAACATAGATGTCCCACTTAAATATATTGTGTTTTAAAATTGTGCCCGAAACACATTTTGTTTACATCGG
Source organism: Haematobia irritans (assembly GCF_050003625.1). Classification (NCBI taxonomy): domain Eukaryota; kingdom Metazoa; phylum Arthropoda; class Insecta; order Diptera; family Muscidae; genus Haematobia; species Haematobia irritans. The sequence goes on from NC_134398.1 coordinate 95,567,333, forward strand.
AACATATGAAAAACATATTTTTCTAACAGTGTACCTATAGGAAATAATAAAGGCATATGACTAGCCGCTAAAATCGCAAATTGTTCACGATTACTTTAATAATCCACTTTAAGGAATACAAACTATGTGAAAATTTGCTTTGGGCTTTTCCCCATCAAGTTATAATAAAATTTGCAACAAATATGTATAATTTTATGCATTTTTCTTACTGATTTAGTTTTCACTTTAGCGAATTAAGCAGCTAAACTCGAAGTTAATACTAACCTTAACATGTGAAAAAAAGTAATTTTGTCTAACAAAATTTCTTCAATTAGTCGATAAATAAGTACTTATATTTGGGTTTTGGCGTGATGTCACCGTTTAGTTTAGTTAAAACTTTCTACAATTGCCTCATTTGCACAATTAACCAAAATTGTTGTTCCTAGTGGTTTCACTGTTAATGTACATATTCACTTTATATGATAAAGGAGCATTATCTTATTATAAATCAATTGCTATCAACAATAATACCTCCATTACTCATTAAAAACCATTGGACATTGATGGAACATGCATTTTCAACGACAATTTTACTAAATTTACTATTTAAAAACCGTCAATTAATTTGTTTACACTGAAAAAACAGTGAACCCACCGGGAAGAAAATTTTGGGTTAATTTTAGAAAATTATGAATATTTTTAGAAAATTTTAACTAAACAGTATTACAAACGCTGACATGTTGCCGATGTCACAAAAATAAGTAAATATTTTTCGACAAATGCAAGAAAATTTATTAGGTATAATTAATTTCTTTCACTTGTCAAAGCAAATTTTGTAGTTTGGAGGAAAAACTTGGAGTTAAAAAAATGCAAGAATGTTTTTAGTGACATACGAAGTTCATTATGAACGCATTTTTGGTAAAATTTACAAATTTAAAGAAATAATGAACTATTTTGTGGGAAGCCCGAATTTAGTAAATCTTTTTGTTTAATTTGAGTATAATTTTTTTTCCCGTTTTTTAGTTCATTTAACTAACGTACGCAAAAAATTATTAGAATAAATGAAACTTTCTCCAAACATAATAATTCCATGAACTAAAATAAAGTTAAATAGGCTTTAGTGAAATAGAGAGTTCACTTTTTTTTGAGTGTAGCAAGCGTTGTTTCAACGTTGGCTTCCAACGCTGTTACAACGCTCACTATTTATAACTATCGTAAATTTCTGACTGGGAGGATGTTTTTTTCTGGAATTTGTACATTTAATTGATCCAAAAGGTTGCAATAGTACTCTGAATTTATTGTTTTACCCTTTTGCAGATAGTCAATCAATGAAATACCTTTGAAATTCCACAAAACCGTTGCCATAACCTTACCAGCCGATTGAATTGTTTTTGCCTTCTTTGGGGCACTTCCTTGTTTTCTTCTTTGGGGTAAAAGTAAACTGAACATACGTAAATGTTACACTACGAGATTTTCCTATGCCGTTATTTTCTAATTAAATAGTGTCCCTGTCGTCAAATGAGTAGCTGATTACCAAAAACATTAACTTTAAATTCGCTTGTATAGACCAACTTTAACCTAACTACTATGCAATGCAGAAATTACATTAATAAAAGTGTATAGAACACTTTGCTAACGGCAACCGATGCCTTCCGATTGCAGACATCGTCGTTTTTTGCTAAACTCATTAGAAAAACAATACCGGGTTAAAAAATTGTTTCTTAAAATAGAGAATTACTGAAAAAGTATAAAGTGTTTTAATAACTAAAATATATTTAAAATTATTGTGTGTGGTTATTTGAATATTTCTTACAAAAGAACACGAAGGGTGTTAGCAAACGGCATTGGAGAAGGCTTTTTAAGAAAGAAAGGGTTCTGTACTCTAAAAAACTGTATCGTTATATTTTGAAGTTGAAGTGTCTTATTTAATTTGTATATGAATAAATGTTTGTTTTATTAAAATATACATTTTTAAATCCCCTTTTATTGTACACCCAAAGAAATTTGTTAGTAGGGACAGCAGAAAAGTGTGCTAAAACAGCAGAAAGTCTGCTGAAAAAGGGACAGTAGTCACTGTTGGCTGAAATAGCAAACATTTCCTGCTATTTTTTAAGCTCGATTACACTAAAACATGTTTTATTTTGGCTAAAACAAATAAAAATGTCAACTTAGGAGCTCTCCTAACATAATTAACACAATATTTTATGAATATCTATAGTATTTGACCAAAAATCTGAATATTTATCGAATTGAGGCATAACAGCAAACAAAATGTTTGCTGATCGTATTTAGGAGCTTCTAAGTATATTACAGTGCAAAAATATACCAAAAACTACTTTTGGTTCTTAAATAGGCTTTGGGAAAATTTTATAACCTAAAAATTTTATAAATTGTTGTTCATTACGCCCTGAAGTACAAAAATATAACAGCAGACATCGACTGCCGTTTTTAGCAGACTTTTTTCTATGAGTGTAGATAGCTGAAAAATAGAGATTTTAGGGACAACTTTTAGTAAACTAACTTTAATTGATTAAAAACTAACTAACTTTAAATTAACGTAAATCTAAGCTAATTAAAAGTAGTGCAGAGTTGGGCATCGCCATGTTAAAATAGTTAGTTGAGTCCATATAAAATCAATCCAAGTTTCATACACTACTAATTGAGAAACAGCTAGCTTTAAATTATTTTAAAGTTAACTACATGTACGACAGGGGTTTTACTTTATATATCAGAGTCGAAGAATAGCACGCCGATGTTGCTTCTTCACTTTGTACTCTGTTCTAAATGCGAACAAACTTCTTTCAATAACGTTTTTCAAAAAAACACCAAACAAATGACTTACAAAGTATTGTAAGAAAATTAGCTTGAGTTGAAAGTGGTTTATTTTATGTATATGTTATGAACCTTTTTTTATGTTTAAATGAATTATTATGGAATTAAATGTTTTTATTTTATTTGAAAAAGTGTGCTCTTTTTTAAACTGAATGTGCTCTTTTTTGCCTCTTCAAAATCTGACATCCCTAATTTCACGCACTTTTATTCGTCGATCATTTAGTACCATATCATGCACTATGGCTACAATTTCTGTTGTTGCTGTTTTTGGACGTCCACTACGTGGTTCATCTTCAATGCTTGTACGACCACGTTTAAATTCAGCAACCCAATTTTTTACTGTTGCATATGACGGAGCACTTTCACCTAAAGGTGGGTATTAAGTTCGAGTTTAGCCGCTAAAGGTGAGTATTAAGTTCGAGTTTAGCCGCTAAAATCGCTAAAGTGAAAACTAAATCAGTAAGAAAAAGGCATAATATTATACACATTTGTTGCAAATTTTATTATATCTTGATGGGGAATAGCCCAAAGCAAATTTTCACAAAGTTTGTATTCCTTAAAATGGATTATTAAAGAAAAGTAATCGTAAAAAAATGACCTTAAAATCGTAATTTTTTCACGATTACTTTTCTTTAATAATCCATTTTAAGGAATATAAACTTTTGTGAAAATACCGTCCAATGCTTCTTTATTTATGATAGCCATCACAAGGCTGTCTTTAGCAACTGAGGCAAACGATCGTTGATCCCTTTTGGAGGATGGCAGCTCATCCGGTGATCGTTCCCTTTTTCCAGTGTCAAGAATTCCTTGAGCCCATTTTAAGGAATCGCTTTGTTTAGCCGACAACGTGCTTGGGTCGACTGATCCTAATTTCTTTAGGATAAACAAAGCATTTCTGCGTTCCTTGAATCTCTTTCGTGAGGGATTACCTCCTTTTGATGCCGATACCTTGGAAAAGGTTCGACTTGTCAAATTGTCGCCACCTGTCGACCCGTCTACAAGTCGACTAATTGGGCCTAACCCTTGGTCATTGCCCAAATTTATAACTGCAGTCGATTCCCGTCCACTGGGCCCTGAAGTTAGCAACCCAGTGGATGTCTTTGAATTTCTCTGCATGGTGGCCTAATATCCCACCACACTTGAAATTCGTAGTAGGTACTTATTACGATGATTTTATCCGCTATTAAAAAACACGTCCGTTCCGTTCGACGGTTGAATGAATAATAATCCTTTGTTTATTCCTTTTTTCTATGAAACTTATTTTAATATTTTGACATATATTTTGAATAGGGTATGTTATTCGGGGTATATTCCAAATTAGGTGGGTTCACATTCTAAAATTGACGTGTTTTGGAGGAAAAATTGTGTTTTGAACTTGTTTTTTAGTATGGCGAAAACGACTCGTTTTGAAGTGCTTATAAAGGGAAAACATTTCAAACCCCGAAACATGCTTGGTGAGAACGCCGTATTAGACTTTTATGAAGGTGCTCTGGATGTGGTTTCAAGAAAAATCAAAGAGCCAGAACCTTTAAGAGAAGGAACCTCGGATGCCCATATAAGAGATCACAACACTAAGTACGAATTTTATAGGAAAACCAACAGTCTTGCCAAAACGCTAATTACCAGCACAATATCTGATGAAATATATGTCAAGGTTATGGACAAAGAATCGGCTGCTGATGTTTGGGAAGCATTGAACCAACAATTTCAAGCAACATCCAAGGACCAACTTTTTAAGATGTGCACAGAACTTTTTTTCGTTTGTGTGGGTAGAGGATTTGGACGTTTCCACAGAAATTAATGTTGGTTTAGAATTAGAAGGTAATCAGAAACTTCCAGAACTGCTTTTAATTTGTAAAACTCTGCACGTGCTACCACCATCCTTTAAAATGTTCAAATCAAGTTGGATGATGTTAACTACACACAAAAAATTATCACCAAAATTTGTTCAATTAAACACTTAATTGAATTTGGAAACGGAATCAATTAATATGTTAATTGATTCAATTAATTATTTAATCAAATCCGAATAAAACCCAATTAAAAAAATGATTGATATTTGTTACGTTTCCAATTAAAATATTAATTGATTCAATCAATTTGTTAATCAATTCGGAAATAATTTTTAATTACAAACGTGATTGAAATTTTTTCCGTTTCCAATTACACATGTGATTGATCAAATCACCTTTGTGATTGAAACTGAATAATTTTGAGCAATGGAAAGAGCGAAAAGAGAACAAGAGAATATGTATTTATTCAACAATGTATGATGGATAGATCAGTCTGTGGAAGTAACTCGTAACGAACGGTTGGGTTTTTGTTTTTCGCGTAAATTGAAAAACATGACTGGCGACATTCTGTCTGCTGCATTCAAAATGTGTGCATAAATATTTTGAACGCAACAACAAATCATAGCAAAGGGTTGAAATAAATAAAGTGTGCAACAACAAACGGCCACGTGGTAAAGGTTTGAAAAAAATATATGAGAGAACGCATTTGAAATTACCTGTGTTTGTGTTTTGTGGTATTGTAAAAATGGAAAACAATCTACGTTTATTAAAGGTAAGAAATTGTGAAATGTGAATAACGTTTTCCATTGAAGCATGTTTACATTAAACGGACTAAAATAATATATTTTTTATTCATTTCTTTTAGTGACCAATTTTATTTCGTGAAATTGACCAATCAATCCCATCAACTCCATCATTTTATCAAATATATAAGAATATGTTTGCAATAAAAAAGTGGGTACCGTATTGATCTTTTAAAATTATAATTTTTTTCACTCCTAGTTTTCTTAAAACCAAGAGCGGTATGGGTTTGTTGGAAGATTCACCTTGAAGTTGCGAAGTGGCGTTGGCATTAAATTGCATTTTTGTTTTACCTGCCTTTTTCAGTTTGAACCCAAGTAGAGAGCAGTATATCTGGTATATAAACTAATGAGCTGAATTATGTAATGGTAAAAAAGTTCTTTCTTTTGGATTTAAAAATATGAAAAATATACGAAAATAATAAAAATATGTATTTTCCATTTATATTTTTTTCTATTTCCAGAATTTGCAAAGTATCATCAATATAATATCAAATATAACATTGCTTTCCCATTATTTTTGTCTTTGATTGGTTCAAATTTTAATAGACGATTTAAATGTGTGGATATTTTGGAAAGGAATTGTTACTAATATTAAATTACTGAGCTCCTTAATACACCTTTTTATGCTAAACGACTACAACTGCAAAAGAAGATTATCAATCTGCAACCTGGAACTAAGAATTGAATTTGATATTCTATGCAGGTGATGTTTAACAAAATTAACTTTTAATTGAACAAAATTAAATTCGAATTATTCTGTTTACTTTCAGAAAACCTAATTTAGCTTACAGGCTGCTGATTTATTGGAAATCTAGGCGCATCTACATATTAGAAGGAACATGCTGACATGGTTATTATTATAAGGAAGATAATGATTTATATAATTTATTTTTCACCCTATAGTTGTTATTGATAATAATTGTATTTGTAAGTTATGTTAGAACAAAACACAAATGACAAGAACCAAATCCACTTGTCTATTGCATAATTCAAAAAATAATAATATATTAAATATGTTTTATAAGAAACACATATTTTCTTTTATTTCAAATAAAACTAAATACGATTTTGGGGTCGCAATATATAAATTTTTTGATTGAAATTTATAGCCAATTTCAATTAATTATTTAATTGAATGAATCAAATAGTTGATTGATTTTTGTCGCGAAATTAATTAAAATTTTAATTGATTCAATTAAAACTGTGATTGAATTTTATGTTAAAAATCAATCACGTTTTTAATTGATTCAATCGCACAATTAATTGATTCCGTGACAAAAGTCAATTAAATTTTTAATTGAAAATCGTGTTGGTTTTTAATCAAAATGGGTGAAGGTTAGGTTAGGTTAGGTTAAAGTGGCAGCCCGATTAAGATTCAGGCTCACTTAGACTATTCAGTCCATTGTGATACCACATTAACTATAAGTACCTATTACATATGGGCACTTCTAGTTTTAACCGCTGAACCTTCTTGATTATTTTTCTTTGTTGAACCAACCAGATTGTTCCAAAAACATTAGCAGACTGCTTAAGTTAACGTTTTCCAGATGCGCCAGTAATCTGAAGCTATATGCTCCTAAAAGTTGCTTGCGCTTTACACAAAATGCAGGACACTCACACAAGAGGTGTTTAATTGATTCTTTTTCCTCCGCATCATGACAGCTCATACAATAGTCATTATACTTCGCGCCAATAGTTTTTGCAAAATCTCCTATCAGGCAGCGACCCGTTATAGCAGATATCAGGAGTGATATCTGACGTCTCGAGAACATTAGCATATCTAGTGTGCGGTTTAAGTTGAAATGGGGCCATATTTGCTTGGTGTCGTTACAACCCTTGCAATTCTCCCATCGAACATTTGCCATCCTAACAGCCTTCTCACGCAGCATGAGCTTGCAGGTAGCTAGGGGCATACCAACAAATTCCAGTTCCCCTGGAATATGTAAGGTAGTCCCTAGCCTTGCCAACTCATCCGCTTCGCAGTTCCCCGGTATGTTCCTATGGCCAGGCACCCATATTAGGTGAATATTGTACTGCTCAGCCATCTCATTGAGAGATTTGCGGCAGTCGATGGCCGTTTTCGAGTTGAGGAACACAGAGTCCAAGGATTTTATTGCAGGTTGACTGTCTGAGTATATATTAATGCCAATATTTGTTGGAACATTACTTCTCAGCCAATTCGCCACCTCTCTTATTGCTAATATTTCAGCCTGAAAAACACTACAGTGATTAGGTAATCTTTTCGCTATTCGAATTTCCAGATCTTTAGAATATACTCCGAACCCCACTTGTCCATTCAATTTGGAGCCATCAGTATAGAAATCTATATATCTTTTATTCCCCGGGGTCTGTGTACACCACGCCTCACTGTTGGGAATTAGAGTTTCAAACTTTTTGTCGAAAAGTGGTTTTGCCAGGGTATAATCCACTACGTTAGGCACATCTGGCATTATTTTGAGGACCGAACTATGACCGTACATTTTTTCCGACCACAGCGATAGCTCGCGCAACCGCACAGCCGTTGTTGCAGCTGACTGTTTGGCCAAAATGTCTAAAGGCAATAGATGTAGCATGACATTAAGGGAGTCTGTTCCTGTCTTACTAAATGCGCCTGAGATACATAAGCTCGCCATACGCTGAACTTTATCTAAACAAGTCGGTTTCTGAAGTGCCGGCCACCAGACTACAACACCATATAGCATTATAGGTCTAACTACTGCAGTGTATAGCCAATGCACAATTTTTGGTTTTAGTCCCCACTTTTTCCCTATTGCCTTTTTGCACGAGTACAAAGCTACCGTGGCTTTTCTCGCCCTCTCTTCAATATTAAGCCTAAAATTCAGCTTCCTGTCCAAAATAACGCCAAGGTATTTTGCACACTCACCAAAGGGAATTTCAGTACCCCCTAAGGAAATGGGCCTAACCGTGGGAGTTTTACGATCTTTGCAGTACATGACTAGTTCTGTCTTTGCTGGATTTACACCAAGACCATTATCTTTCGCCCATTTCTCAGTCATCCGGAGAGCTCTCTGTATAATATCTCTGATTGTGGATGGGAATTTTCCCCTGACTGCTAGCGCCACATCATCTGCGTATGCCACCACTTTTATCCTTTCTTTTTCTAGGGAAACCAGAAGGTTGTTTATAGCAACATTCCAAAGAAGAGGTGATAGAACTCCTCCTTGTGGAGTGCCTCTGTTCACATACCTTTGTATGTTTGCTTGCCCTAGTGTGGCTGAAATACGTCTCTTTATTAGAAGTTCGTCTAACAGCCTAAGTATACCTGGATCAACATTCAGAGTTGTCAGTCCATTTAATATCGAGCTCGGATGGACATTATTGAACGCCCCTTCGATGTCTAGAAACGCCACGATTGTGTATTCTTTGACAGATAGTGAGCTTTCAATAAAGCTGACTAGTTCATGCAATGCGGTCTCAGTAGACCTGCCCTTCGAGTATGCATGCTGTCGTTTCGAGAGCAAACTTGAATCCACGCTAGTTCTAAGATACATGTCTATCATCCTCTCCAGGGTCTTAAGTAGGAATGAGGATAAGCTGATTGGTCGGAAATCCTTCGCACTCGAGTGAGATGCTTTTCCTGCTTTAGGTATGAAGACGACTTTTGTTTCCCTCCACTTTTCTGGAATATATGCTAAGTTTACACATCGTTTATATATCACCGTCAACCAGGGGATAACTCTTTCAGCCACTGCCTGTAACTCCGCCGGAGTAATTCCATCAGGTCCGGGGGATTTGAATGGTCCAAAGCTATTTAAAGCCCATTTTATTCTAGATTCCGACACAATTTCCTCGATAGGAAATGATCGCTGAGCCTCTGTTACACCGCCGGAACATGGTTCAACCGTCTGATTTCCAGGGAAGTGTGTGTCCAAAAGTACCTCCAACGTCTCCTCACTGGACGTTGTCCAATTTCCCTCCGATGTTTTAATGAAACCTGGAGCGGTGTTAGTGGATGCTAGTACCTTCCGTAGTCTGGAAGCCTCTGACGTATTCTCAATACTGCTACAGTAATCATCCCAAGAGTTTTTTTGAGACCTTCTCAGTTCTCGTTTATATTCTCTCAGATTCATCTTGTAAGTGTCCCAATCCTCCGGAGCTCTTGTGGACTTTGCTTTGTTAAAGAGCTTCCTGCAGGATTTCCTCATATTACTTAACTCCGTAGTCCACCATGGCGGTCGATTTTTTCCCCTTGGCTTTCCTCTAGGGCAAGCAGCTTTCAGTGAAATGTTGAAGGCCTTAGTAATCCGCTCCACTGCGTGTTCGATATCTTGCACAGTGCTCATATTTGTCTCCGGCATTTCCGGTATCATCGAATTGAACGATTCCCTATACCTATTCCAATCAGCTTTCCTAACATTTGGCGGAAATATGGTCTTTGAAGTACGAACAGCCAATCTGAAACTGATGTAGCGATGATCTGAGAAGCTATGTTCCCTCAAAACTTGCCACTCAGATATCTTATCATTCAGTTCCGGAGAGGTCAACGTTACGTCCAAAACCTCTTGTCTGTTCCTGGTGACGAAGGTTGGTGCATCTCCCTTATTGCAAACTACCAGGTTAGTACGCAAAATAAACTCTATTAGCGACTCTCCCCTTGCATTAGTATCACTACTTCCCCAAATACTATGATGTGCATTTGCATCGCATCCCATAATGAGTTTTGTCTTTGTTTTTAGTGACTCCTCAACTAAGGTCTTAACGGCACAGGGTGGCATCTCCCTATCATGTCCCATGTAGACCGAAGATACCCAATATTTGCATGTGGATATCTCTAGACTGGCTACGACAGTGTCTGCATTGCTCAATGAAGGAAGCAGAAACAAGTTTAGTTCGTTTTTAGCAATTATACATGCTCGATTTATATCGGTACCGGTATTATGCAAAAGTTTGAAACCCGGAGTGCTTAATTCACAGATCTTGTTCATATATATGTATGGTTCTTGAATAAGAACTATATCTATGTCTCCTTTCATCAGGAGAACTTTTAAGGCAGCACAAGCGGATTTACAATGGTGAAGATTTATCTGGAGGAACCGTAGAACCATCCAAATTTTCAACCACCGTCACATCAGCCGCTTCAATTGAGTCATCAAGGGCTTCCTCTTCACAGATCTCGGTGACTCTCGCAACAATCCGCGGTTCAGTTTTGGTGAGGCTTGAGCCTGTAGAAACTTCCCGCATATGATTTTCGCCATAGCCTACAGGTTTTATGTCTCCTTCGGCTTCGCTAGGAGATTTTTCCACTGCTGACTCTACCGGAGGCTTGTCCGTTTCGGAATCCTTTGGCTGATCGCTTTTGTATACCTTCATATGGATATCATGAAAGCCATAACTTACGCGTCCTTGGGTCTGGGCTAGATGTGGCAGCGACTCTATGTTTAATATAAATACCGCATGCCGTCTTGGTCCATCCACCTCATCCAAACGACCAACCTTCCAATCGGCGGTTGGAAGATCTGGGTTACATTCTTTTAGTCTCTCTAGTATTGATTCAGGATCAGGAGGGTTTGCCGGTATCCATGCATGTGCTCTAGGTTTAGCCGGTATGTCTTTTTTATCGACTAACTCCAAAGCGGCTCCTTCCCAAACTTCACCAATTAGCATCAATGCAGCTTTAAAGCAATCCATAGACCTCTGGTCTGCAAAAGCTATTAACTTATATCGTCCTTGATACCATCCAGCATCTTGCCGTCGAGGACTTGGTCCGGGAAACTTTTTTCGCACCTCTGAGTAGACACCAGACATCGCGTTCTCAATTTCCCCCCATTTTTGCCTTGGAATCATACCGTCCAATGCTCCTTTATTAATAATAGCCATCACAAGGCTGTCTTTTGCAACTGAGGCAAACGATCTTTGATCCTGTTTAGAGGATGGTAGCTCATCCGGTGATCGTTCCCTTTTTCCAGCTTCAAGAATTCCTTGAGCCCATTTTAATGAATCGCTTTGCTTAGCCGACAACGTGCTTGGGTCGACTGATCCTAATTTCTTTAGGATAAACAAAGCATTTCTTCGTTCCTTGAATCTCTTTCGAGAGGGATTGCCTCCTTTTGATGTCGTCACCTTAGAAAAGGTTCGACTTGCCAAAGTGTCACCGCCAGTCGACCCGTCTACAGGTCGACTAATTGGGCCTGACTCTTGGTCGATGCCCAAATTTATAACTTCAGTCGTTACCCGTCCACTGGGCCCTGAAGTTAGCAACCCAGTGGATGACTTTGAATTTCGCTGCATGGTGGTTTATTATTTCCACCACACGTGAAATTCGTAATAAGTACTTATTACGATGAAATACTCCGCTATTAAAAAACACGTCCGTTCAGTTCGACGGTTGAAGAACAATTGGGTGAATAATACTATCATTTTCGTGATTGAAGACATTTCAATTAAAAAAATGATTGAATCCGCGATTTTCGTGATTGAAATAAAAAAAAAATGTTGTGTGTAGAGATGAGGACAAGTCGTTAGACGAACTTAACTTTGTTTATATGAACGGAATTTCAAGAAGACCGAGAATGTTGAATTGCAGACGGAAATCCTTCAAAGTCGAAACCAAATACGGATCATACAAACGTAGCATTACATACGATGGAAAATGTAATAAATATGGCAGACTCAGGTGTGGAATGGTGGATTGATAACGGCGCAACAAAGCATGTGACCAATTCAGACAAATATTTAGTTGAATATGAAGAATTTGATCAACCTAACTCCATACATTCTGCAGGAAAAGAATGCTTAAGAGCAATTGACAAAGGAATGATAGAACTAGTAGCAAAAATCGGTAAATAGGAAAGAGTTGTAACGCTGAACGACGTTTTCGCACGTTTGGCTACACACCGTCGAACGGAACGGACGTGGTTTTTAATAGCGGATAAAATCATCGTAATAAGTACCTACTACGAATTTCAAGTGTGGTGGGATATTAGGCCACCATGCAGAGAAATTCAAAGACATCCACTGGGTTGCTAACTTCAGGGCCCAGTGGACGGGTATCGACTGGAGTTATAAATTTGGGCAATGACCAACAGTTAGGCCCAATTAATCGACCTGTAGACGGGTCGACAGGTGGCGAGAAGTTGACAAGTCGAACCTTTTCCAAGGTAACGGCATCAAAAGGAGGTAATCCCTCACGAAAGAGATTCAAGGAACGCAGAAATGCTTTGTTTATCCTAAAGAAATTAGGATCAGTCGACCAAAGCACGTTGTCGGCTAAATAAAGCGATTCCTTAAAATGGGCTCAAGGAATTCTTGAGGCTGGAAAAAGGGAACGATCACCGGATGAGCTGCCATCCTCCAAAAGGGATCAACGATCGTTTGCCTCAGTTGCTAAAGACAGCCTTGTGATGGCTATCATAAATAAAGGAGCACTGGACGGTATGGTTCCAAAGCAAAAATGGGGGGAAATTGAGAATGTTTTGTCTGGCGTCTACTCACAGGTGCTGGAAAAGTTTCCCGGCCCAGATCCTCGACACCAAGAGGCTGGTTGGTATCAAGGACGATTTAAGCTAGTCGCATTTGAGGACCAGAGGTCTATAGAATGTTTTAAAGCTGCTCTGATACTAATTGGTGAAGTTTGGGAAGGAGCTGCTCTAGAGTTAGTCGAGAAGAAAGACATACCGGCTAGACCAAGAGCACATGCGTGGATACCTGCAAACCCTCCTGACCCTGAGTCTATTTTAAATAGACTGAAACAATGCCGTTTGGTTGGCCGTTTGGATGAAGTGGATGGGCCAAGACGGCATGCAGTGTTTATATTGAACACTCAGTCTTTGCCACATCTAGCAAAGTCTCAGGGCCTTGTATGTTATGGCTTTCATTATATCCAAATAAAGGTGTATAAAAACGATCAGCTAAAGGATTCAGAAATGGACAAGCCTCTGTCTGAATCAGAAGTAAGCGGATCCTCTTGCGAAATCGAGGGAGATACCAAAGTTGAAGACATGGATAGATACCGTATGCGTGAGGAGGCTTCTACTGCCTCAGAACTCACCAAAGTTGAACCTATGGTTATTGCGAGAGTCATCGATATCTCTGAAGAGGACATTCTTGATGACTCGATTGAAGCGTCTGATGTGACGGTTGTTGAAAATCTCGATGGTCCTACGGATCCTCCAGATAAATCTTCATCATTGTAAGGCTGCATGGAATACGATGGAAAATGTAATAAATATGGCAGACTCAGGTGTGGAATGGTGGATTGATAACGGCGCAACAAAGCATGTGACCAATTCAGACAAATATTTAGTTGAATATGAAGAATTTGATCAACCTAACTCCATACATTCTGCAGGAAAAGAATGCTTAAGAGCAATTGACAAAGGAATGATAGAACTAGTAGCAAAAATCGGTAAATAGGAAAGAGTTGTAACGCTGAACGACGTGTGGTATGTTCCAACAATATCGCGAACTCCTTTTTCAATTTTGGCTACACACCGTCGAACGGAACGGACGTGGTTTTTAATAGCGGATAAAATCATCGTAATAAGTACCTACTACGAATTTCAAGTGTGGTGGGATATTAGGCCACCATGCAGAGAAATTCAAAGACATCCACTGGGTTGCTAACTTCAGGGCCCAGTGGACGGGTATCGACTGGAGTTATAAATATGGGCAATGACCAACAGTTAGGCCCAATTAATCGACCTGCAGACGGGTCGACAGGTGGCGAGAATTTGACAAGTCGAACCTTTTCCAAGGTAATGGCATCAAAAGGAGGTAATCCCTCACGAAAGAGATTCAAGGAACGCAGAAATGCTTTGTTTATCCTAAAGAAATTAGGATCAGTCGACCCAAGCACGTTGTCGGCTAAATAAAGCGATTCCTTAAAATGGGCTCAAGGAATTCTTGAGGCTGGAAAAAGGGAACGATGACCGGATGAGCTGCCATCCTCCAAAAGGGATCAACGATCGTTTGCCTCAGTTGCTAAAGACAGCCTTGTGATGGCTATCATAAATAAAGGAGCACTGGACGGTATGGTTCCAAAGCAAAAATGGGGGGAAATTGAGAATGTTTTGTCTGGCGTCTACTCGCAGGTGCTGGAAAAGTTTCCCGGCCCAGATCCTCGACACCAAGAGGCTGGTTGGTATCAAGGACGATTTAAGCTAGTCGCATTTGAGGACCAGAGGTCTATAGAATGTTTTAAAGCTGCTCTGATACTAATTGGTGAAGTTTGGGAAGGAGCTGCTCTAGAGTTAGTCGAGAAGAAAGACATACCGGCTAGACCAAGAGCACATGCGTGGATACCTGCAAACCCTCCTGACCCTGAATCTATTTTAAATAGACTGAAACAATGCCGTTTGGTTGGCCGTTTGGATGAAGTGGATGGGCCAAGACGGCATGCAGTGTTTATATTGAACACTCAGTCTTTGCCACATCTAGCAAAGTCTCAGGGCCTTGTATGTTATGGCTTTCATTATATCCAAATAAAGGTGTATAAAAACGATCAGCTAAAGGATTCAGAAATGGACAAGCCTCTGTCTGAATCAGAAGTAAGCGGATCCTCTTGCGAAATCGAGGGAGATACCAAAGTTGAAGACATGGATAGATACCGTATGCGTGAGGAGGCTTCTACTGCCTCAGAACTCACCAAAGTTGAACCTATGGTTATTGCGAGAGTCATCGATATCTCTGAAGAGGACATTCTTGATGACTCGATTGAAGCGGCTGATGTGACGGTTGTTGAAAATCTCGATGGTCCTACGGATCCTCCAGATAAATCTTCATCATCGTAAGGCTGCATGTGCTGCCTTAAAAGTTCTCCTGATGAAAGGGGACATAGACATAGTTCTTATTCAAGAACCATATGTTTATAGAAACAAAATATGTGAATTAAGTACTCCGGGGTTAAAACTATTGCAGTATATTGGTAATGATGTAATTCGAGCCTGTATAATTGCTAAAAACGAGCTTAACTTGTTTCTGCTTCCTTCAGTGTGCAATGCAGACACTGTCGTTGCCAATTTAGAAATAGCCAAATGCAAATATTGGGTATCTTCGGTCTATATGGGACATGACAGGGAGATGCCTCCATGTGCCGTTAAGACATTAGTTGAGGAGTCACTGAAAACAAAGACGAAACTTATTATGGGATGCGATGCGAATGCACATCATAGTATATGGGGAAGTAGTGATACTAATGCAAGGGGAGAGTCGCTAATAGAGTTTATTTTGCGTAATAATCTGGTAGTTTGCAACAAGGGAGATGCCCCAACCTTTGTCACTAAAAACATGCAAGAGGTTTTGGATATCACCTTGGCCTCGCAAGAACTGAATGAAATGATATCTGAGTGGCATGTTTTAAGTGAACACAGCTTCTCAGATCATCGCTACATCAGTTTCAAATTTGATGTTCATACCACCTAGACCATATTTCCGCCAACTGTTAGGAAAGCTGACTGGAATAGGTATAGGGAATCGTTCAATATGATGATATGTTAGGAAAGCTGACTGGAATAGGTATAGGGAATCGTTCAATATGATGATACCGGAAATACCAGAGACAAATATGAGCACTGTGCAAGTTATCGAACACGCAGTGGAGAGGATTATTAGGGCCTTCAACATTTCACTGAAAGCTGCATGCCCTAAAGGGAAGCCAAGGGGGAAAAATCGACCACCATGGTGGTCTACGGAATTAAGTAATATGAGGAAATCGTGCAGGAAGCTCTTTAACAAAGCAAAGTCCACCAGAGCTCCTGTGGATTGGGAATCTTACAAGAAGAATCTGAGAGGATACAAGCGAGAACTGAGAAAGGCTCAGCATAACTCTTGGAATGATTACTGCAGCAGCATTAAAAATACGTCCGAGGCTTCCAGACTACGGAATGTGCTAGCATCCACGAGCTCCGCTCCAGGTTTCATTAAAACATCGGAGGGCAGACGGTTGAACCATGCACTGGCGGTGCCACAGTGGCTCAGCGGTCGTTTCCTATCGAGGAAATTGTATCAGAATCTAGAATAAAATGGGCACTAAATAGCTTTGGATCATTCAAATCCCCCGGACCTGATGGAATTACTCCGGCGGAGTTACAAGCGGTGGCTGACAGAATTATCCCCTGGTTGTCGGCGATATATATAGGATGTATCAACTTAGCATATATTCCACGAATGTGGAGAGAATCAAAAGTCGTTTTCATACCTAAAGCGGGAAAAGCCTATCACTCGAATGCGAAGGATTTCCGACCAATCAGCTTATCATCATTCCTACTTAAGACTCTGGAGAGGATGATAGATATTAATCTTAGAACTAGCGTCGATTCAAGTTTGCTCTCGAAACGACAACATGCATACTCGAAGGGCAGGTCTACTGAGACCGCATTACATGAACTAGTCAGCTTTATTGAAAGCTCACTATCTGTCAAAGAATACACAATCGTGGCATTTCTAGACATCGAAGGGGCGTTCAATAACGTCCATCCGAGCTCGATATTAAATGGACTGACAACTCTGAATGTTGATCCAGGTATACTTAGGCTGTTAGACGAACTTCTAAGGAAGAGACGCATTTCAGCCACACTAGGACAAGCAAACATACAAAGGTATGTGAACAGAGGCACTCCTCAAGGAGGAGTTCTATCACCTCTTCTTTGGAATGTTGCTATAAACGACCTTCTGGTTTCCCTAGAAAAAGAAAGGATACAAGTGGTGGCATACGCAGATGATGTGGCGCTAGCAGTCAGGGAAAATTCCCATCAACAGTTAGAGATATTATACAGAGAGCCCTCCGGATGACTGAAAAATGGGCGAAAGATAATGGTCTTGGGGTAAATCCTGCAAAGACAGAACTAGTCATGTACTGCAAAGATCGCAAAACTCCCACGGTTAGGCCCATTTCCTTAGGGGGTATTGAATTTCCCTTTAGGGAGTGTGCAAAATACCTTGGCGTTATTTTAGACAGGAAGCTGAACTTTAAGCTTACTATTGAAGAAAGGGCGAGGAAAGCAACGGTAGCTTTATACTCGTATAAAAAGGCAATAGGGAAAAAGTGGGGACTAAAACCAAAAATTGTACATTGGCTATACACGGCAGTGGTTAGACCTATAATGCTATATGGTGTTGTAGTCTGGTGGCCGGCACTTCACCAGCCTACAAGTTTAGACAAAGTTCAGCGTATGGCGTGCTTGTGTATCTCAGGTGCATTCAGCAAGACAGGAACAAACTCCCTTAATGTCATACTGCATCTATTGCCTTTAGACATTTTGGCAAAACAGTCAGCTGCAACAACGGCTGTGCGGTTGCGCGAGCTATCGCTGTGGTCGGAGAAGAGTTACGGTCACAGTTCGGTCCTCAAAATAATGCCAGATGTGCCTAACGTAGTGGATTTCACTTTGGCGAGTCCACTTTTCGACAAAAAGTTTGAGACTCTAATTCCCAACAGTGAGGCGTGGTGTACACGGACCCCGGGGAATAAAAGATATATAGATTTCTACACTGATGGCTCCAAGTTGGATGGCCAAGTGGGTTTCGGAGTATATTCTAAAGATCTGGAACTTCGAATAGCGAAAAGATTACCTAATCACTGTAGTGTTTTTCAGGCTGAAATATTAGCAATAAGAGAAGTGGTGAATTGGCTGAGAAGTAATGCTCCAAGCAATATTGGCATTAATATATACTCAGACAGTCAACCTGCAATAAAATCCTTGGACTCTGTGTTCCTCAACTCGAAAACGGCCATCGACTGCCGCAAATCTCTCAATGAGATGGCTGAGCAGCACAATATTCACCTAATATGGGTATCTGGTCACAGGAACATACCGGGGAACTGCGAAGCAGATGAGCTAGCAAGGCTAGGAACTACCTTACATATTCCAGGGGAACTAGAATCTGTTGGTGTGCCTCTGGCTACCTGCAAGCTTTTATTGCGTAAGAAGGCTGTCATGATGGCAAATGTTCGATGGGAGAATTGTAAGGGTTGTAACGACACCAAGCAAATATGGCCCCATTTAAACTTAAACCGCACACTAGATATGCTAGTGTTCTCGAGACGCCAGATATCACTCCTGATATCTGCTATAACGGGTCGCTGCCTGATAGGCGATTTTGAAAAAACTATTGGTGCGAAGTATAATGACTATTGTATAAGCTGTCATGATGCGGAGGAAAAGGAATCAATAAAACACCTCTTGTGTGAATGTCCTGCATTTTGTGTAAAGCGTAAGCTAATTTTAGGGGCATATAGCTTCAGATTACTGGCGGACCTGGAAAACGTTAACTTAAGCAGTCTGCTAATGTTTTTGGAACAATCTGGTTGTTCAACGGTTAAAATTAGAAGTGCCCATATGTAATAGGTACTTTTAGTTAATGTGGTATCACAATGGACTGAATAGTCTAAGTGAGCCTGAATCTTAATCGGGCTGCCACTTTAACCTAACCTAACCTACACACGACAGAAATCCAAATAACAAATTTACATCTACCTCAAATGAATGCAAGTTGTTTGTTAATGGAGAACTTGCAGTACAGGGCCAACGAGAAGTCAATGGGACATTGTACAAGTTAAATTTTCGCCCATTGTCACATACACAGAATATTTCATTACTTGAGGAGAAATCATTGATACAGTTATACGGTCTATGCGGTGCTTTCCGCCCTTCATACAGGTATCTTTTAGTATTTTTGAGACAAAAATCTGAAGCCAAAGATTCAATAAAAGAAATGCTAACGCATGCCAAATGTCAAGGACACCAAGTCAAAACTCTAATTAGTGGCAACGGTGGTGAATTTAAAAATGAGGAAGTAAGAAAAATTCTTGCTCAGCAAGGAGTCGATCATAAGTTAACTTCTCCATATACTCCACAACAAAATGGATGTGCTGAAAGAGAGAATAGAACAATCGTAGAAATGGCAAGAACCTAGAAGAAATGGCAAGAAGTACGCAAATAAAGAAATCAAATTTCAGGAATCTTTATGGTGCCAATTTGTAAAGTCAGCAATTTATATACTAAACAGAACAGGAAAGTCTTCAGAAGCTCATTTAAGCCCATTTGAAAAATGGTACGGCAAGAAACCAAGAATTAAACACTTGCAAATCATTTCGTCTGTTTGTTATATGCACATTCCAAGTCAAAAAATGAAGAAAATTGACAAAAAAGCTGAATAAGGATACTTGGTAGGATATGATGGAGACGAACGATATCGTATATATTCCAGATAAAAGATCCGTTCATATTTCGAGAGATGTGAAACAATCATATCGTTGAAAAATCACCAATTAAATTAAGTCAAAATGCTAACAGTAGTTCTCACACCTTCGATTTGTCAACAATCGAACGTGTAAATGATATCTTTAGAGATGACGAAATTCAAAATGATCTAAACGAGCAGATTGGTCAAAATATGGATCTACAAGATTATCAACTACCAGAAGATTTGCAAATATAGAGGAACAGAATGTAACAGACAACAATCAGGAAAATACTTCAGAAACAAATGCAAATTCTGACAATGATTTTGAACGATTCGAATATGCTTTATCAGAAGGAAACAACATACAAGAATCTGATGGAGAAATTAACAATTGAAGGCAATTAAGAAATAAAAGAGTACTAATTTCAAATTTTTTCTCATGATGAATATCATAGCTGATTTATCATGAAAAAAAATTGAAAATCCCATGAGTTTGGTAATAGCATACACACCCCAAATTCGTATTCTTAAGCTACAAGATGTGAGCAAAGATCAGAGTGGTTAGCTGCCATGGAAAAGGAAATTAATTCATTAAATGAAAACATTAAATGCTTACCGAACTTCAGAGGGGTGCAAAGGTACTTCCATCAAAATGGGTCTACAAAGTAAAAACAACTGCGGATGGCAGTGTGGATAAGTACAAGGCAAGGTTTGTTATCAAGGGATATAATCAGACAAAAGGCCATGATTACGACCAAACTTTTAGTCCTGTAGCAAGGCTGTCCACAATTCGATCGCTGTTGAGCGTTGCTGCAACAGAAAGGATGCATTTGGCACAGTTTGATGTTTCAATTGCTTTCCTTTATGTGGAGCTGAATGAAACAATTTACATGAAACAGCCTAAAGGATTTGATGATGGGACAAACAAAGTATGTAAAGGAGTTTGTATGGACTTACGCAAGCACCAAGGTGTTGGAATACCAGAATGCGAAATCTTTTAACAAAATTGCAATTTAAGATAAGTTCTGCTAATAGTTGTTTATACATTAGAGAGAAACAAGGAAAGAAAGTAATTCTAGCTCTTTATGTAAATGTTGGTTTAGTTGTTGCATCTGAGATGAACGATTTGAAAATCTTTCTAGACGAACTTAAACCCGAATTCAAAATTACGCACAAAGACGCCAATTAGTTTCTTGGATTAGAAATTGAAAAGTCGAAGGAATATGTAAAAATGAGCCAAAAATCATATGCCAAGAAAATTTTAGCGGAATTTAATTTCTCGGAGTGTAGAGCAGTATCAACACCAATGGAAAATGTAACATCCAGTGCAGAAAGTCGAAAATCTGAAAATAATTTTCCATATCGACGAGCAATTGAAGCTATAATGTATTTAATGTTGGGAGCTAGGCCTGACCTGGCTTTTTGCGTAGGTTTGCTCTCAAGGTTTATTGAATCCCATACAATTGAAGACATTCAAAGAATTAAACGAGTTTTTCGTTATATTGCTGGTACACTAGATTATGAAATACGAGAACTTACAAAAATAGTGGAATAAAGAAACTTGAATGCTATAGCGATGCAGATTATGGAGGATTAATGAGTACAGGACGATCTACAACTGGAGTAGTAGCATGTTATGCCGACGGTCCAATATCATGGATTAGTCAGAGACAAGCAACTGTACACACAAAAAATTATCACCAAAATTTTTTCAATTAAACACTTAATTGAATTTGGAAACGGATTCAATTAATATGTTAATTGATTCAATTAATTATTTAATCAAATCCGAATAAACACCAATTAAACAAATGATTGATATTTGTTACGTTTCCAATTAAAATATTAATTGATTCAATCAATTTGTTAATCAATTCGGAAATAATTTTCAATTACAAACGTGATTGAATTTTTTCCGTTTCCAATTACACATGTGATTGATCCAATCACCTTTGTGATTGAAACTGAATAATTTTGAGCAATGGAAAGAGCGAAAAGAGAACAAGAGAATGGGTATTTATTCAACAATGTATGATGGAGAGATCAGTCTGTGGGAGTAACTCGTAAGGTTTTTGTTTTTCGCGTAAATTGAAAAACATGATTGGCGACATTCTGTCTGCTGCATTCAAAATGTATGCATAAATATTTTGAACGCAACAACAAATCATAGCAAAGGGTTGAAATAAATAAAGTGTGCAACAACAAACGGTCACGTGGTAAAGGTTTGAAAAAAATATATGACAGAACGCATTTGAAATTACCTGTGTTTGTGTTTTGTGGTATTGTAAAAATGGAAAACAATCTACGTTTATTGAAGGTAATAAATTGTGAAATGTGAATACCGTTTCCATTGAAGCCTGTTTACATTAAACGGACTAAAATAATATATTTTTTATTCATTTCTTTTAGTGACCAATTTTATTTCGTGAAATTGACCAATCAATCCCATCAACTCCATCATTTTATCAAATATATAATAATATGTTTGCAATAAAAAAGTGGGTACCGTATTGATCTTTTAAATGTTCAGTCCTAGTTTTCGTAAAACCAAGAGAGGTATGGGTTTGTTGGAAGATTCACCTTGAAGTTGCGAAGTAGCGTTGGCATTAAATTGTATTTTTGTTTTACCTGCCTTTTTCAGTTTAAACCCAAGTAGAGAGCAGTATATCTGGTATATAAACTAATGAGCTGAATTATGTAATGATAAAAAAGTTCTTTCTTTTGGATTTAAAAATATGAAAAATATCCGAAAATAATAATAATATGTATTTTCCATTTATATTTTTTTCTATTTCCAGAATTTGCAAAGTATCATCAATATAATACCAAATATTACATTGCTTTCCCATTATTTTTGTCTTTGATTGGTTCAAATTTTAATAGACGATTTTAATGTGTGGAAATTTTGGAAAGGAATTGTTACTAAAATTAAATTACCGAGCTCCTTAATACACCTTTTGATGCTAAAAGACTACAACTGCAAAAGAAGATTATAAATCTGCAACCTGGAACTAAGAATTGAACTTGATATTCTATGCAGGTAATGTTTAACAAAATTAACTTTTAATTGAACAAAATTAAATTCGAATTATTCTGTTTACTTTCAGAAAAATAAATTTAGCTTACAGGCTGCTGATTTATTGGAAATCTAGGCGCATCTACATATTAGAAGGAACATGCTGACATGGTTATTATTATAAGGAAGATAATGATTTATATAATTTATTTTTTCACCCTATAGTTGTTATTGATAGTAGTTGTATTTGTAAGTTATGTTAGAACAAAACACAAATGACAAGAACCAAATTTATTTGTCTATTGCATAATTCAAAAAATAATAAAATATTAAATATGTTTTATAAGAAACACATATTTTCTTTTATTTCAAAAGAAAAAAAAAACTAAATACGATTTTGGGGTCGCAATATATTAATTTTTTGATCGAAATTTATAGCCAATTTCAATTAATTATTTAATTGAATGAATCAAATAGATTTTTGTCGCGAAATTAATTAAAATTTTAATTGATTCAATTAAAACTGTGATTGAATTTTATGTTAAAAATCAATCACGTTTTTAATTGATTCAATCACACAATCAATTGATTCCGTGACAAAAGTCAATTAAATTTTTAATTAAAAATCGTGTTGGTTTTCAATCAAAATGGGCGATTGATACTATCATTTTCGTGATTGAAGACATTTCAATTAAAAAAAATGATTGAATCCGCGATTTTCGTGATTGAAATCAAAAAAAAAAAAATTTGTGTGTATCTACCTCAACAACCGAAGCCGAAATCATAGCTGCAAGTGAGGATTTAAATAATTACAACAGCGTCCACGTTTTACACACTGATAATAAAGCTGCTATTTATTTATTTATTTGTAAACCTAACACAACAAGAACTAAATCTTATCAGATATGTGCTAGGGTAATTTGCAGATTAAACAATAACAATTACAATCGGTGGATTTTATAAACGTAATATTAAATTATAGCTATCTATCTATTATGAAAATTAATATTAATTGAAAATTTTAATCAAAAATTTAAGTTAACTCCTTTTTAAATATAGAAACGTTGCTAATTGTTTGTATATGGTGAGGTAGATTGTTCCATAGACGTATGGTTGGAATGAACAATTGTCTTTCAGATATTAGACTTTTAAATTTTGTTTGTATAATCTTCTTTCCTCTGTTTGATCTGGCAAATGATAATTTTTCATATAGATTTCCAGGTTCTTTGGTATAAATTAGTTTATGTAGCAGCAAGTTTTCAAAACTAATGTTGAATATTTTGAATGCGAATTGAGAGATTCTTTCATGTTTCTTCTTGTTAAATACATATCGCGTAATATTGTTGTAGGTAAAGGGTGATTTGTTAAGAGCTTGATAACTTTTTTTTAAAAAAAAACGCATAAAATTTGCAAAATCTCATCGGTTCTTTATTTGAAACGTTAGATTGGTCCATGACATTTACTTTTTGAAGATAATTTCATTTAAATGTTGACCGCGGCTGCGTCTTAGGTGGTCCATTCGGAAAGTCCAATTTTGGGCAACTTTTTCGAGCATTTCGGCCGGAATAGCCCGAATTTCTTCGGAAATGTTGTCTTCCAAAGCTGGAATAGTTGCTGGCTTATTTCTGTAGACTTTAGACTTGACGTAGCCCCACAAAAAATAGTCTAAAGGCGTCAAATCGCATGATCTTGGTGGCCAACTTACCGGTCCATTTCTTGAGATGAATTGTTCTCCGAAGTTTTCCCTCAAAATGGCCATAGAATCGCGAGCTGTGTGGCATGTAGCGCCATCTTGTTGAAACCACATGTCAACCAAGTTCAGTTCTTCCATTTTTGGCAACAAAAAGTTTGTTAGCATCGAACGATAGCGATCGCCATTCACCGTAACGTTGCGTCCAACAGCATCTTTGAAAAAATACGGTCCAATGATTCCACCAGCGTACAAACCACACCAAACAGTGCATTTTTCGGGATGCATGGGCAGTTCTTGAACGGCTTCTGGATGCTCTTCACTCCAAATGCGGCAATTTTGCTTATTTACGTAGCCATTCAACCAGAAATGAGCCTCATCGCTGAACAAAATTTGTCGATAAAAAAGCGGATTTTCTGCCAACTTTTCTAGGGCCCATTCACTGAAAATTCGACGTTGTGGCTCGTTAGTAAGTCTATTCATGATGAAATGTCAAAGCATACTGAGCATCTTTCTCTTTGACACCATGTCTGAAATCCCACGTGATCTGTCAAATACTAATGCATGAAAATCCTAACCTCAAAAGAATCACCCTTTAGTTTTTAATTTAGTGAAATCGGCGTAGCTACAATTAGAAAATACTTCAGCACCATAAAGTAATGTTGGTATTAGATTGAACGATCCAAGGATTTCTTAACATCCCATACACTTTCCCAGCTACTGAGTTAATGTGATTAGACCAATTAAGTTTTTCATTGACTATTATTCCAAGGTTAGTAGATGAGGGCACATATTTTATAGTGTTGCCATTTAGCTTTACTTCACAATCGCATGTATTGATACATTCTAAGTCCTCGTTTATAGAATCAACAATCATAGAACAATTATCAGCAGTATCACTACGGTATAGCTGGACATCGTCAGCGTACACATGGATTTTGCAGTGTTTGAGTACATCTGGTAAATCATTTATGTATATGCAGAAAAGCAGAGGACCCAAAGTAGAACCTTGTGGAACTCCTCTTGTTACTGCTCTAGTATCTGAAAAGTTGTGATTTAAACAAACGGCTTGAGATCGGTTATTCAGGTACGATACAATGAGACGGCATGCAGAAGACGAGAAAAAGAAAAACTTTTCAAGTTTTGTAAGAAGTATGGAGTGGTTAACCGTGTCAAACGCCTTGCTATGATCAAGTAGAACCAAATATGTTATTAAGTTTTTGTCAATATCTTTCCTGATTTCTTCAGTAACTTGAATGAGCGCAGTTGTACAACTTCTTTTAGGTCTGAAACCGGATTGCCATGTCGATAATAAGTTTTTCTGGACGAGAAAACTTTCAATTTGAGAGTACAACAATTTGTCAAGTGCCTTTGACATAAAAGGTAATATTGAAATAGGGCGAAATCTTTGTTAGCTTTTGGTATTGGAATTACCTTTGTAGTTTTCCATGATAAGGGAAAAGTAGATTTGGTTATTATATTGTTGAAGATATACGCAATATACGGTATGAGTGTTGGTAGTATCATTTTTAGAAATCTTGGGTTTATTTGATCCATTCCAGTGGCATTCGATTTTATTGCTAACAGATTATTCCAAACTTCATCTGCTCCAACACAACGAAAGGTAAACATGTTTTCAATAGGAACATTGCAGTATTGTTTGTATACATTATCTCTAAGTTTTATATTATGGTCCCCAACAAAACAATCATTTAATTCATTCAAATCGATTTCTGGGTGACTATCAGTGCAATGACCTTTTCCAATGCCGATGTTTCTAATTACACGCCATTTGGATTTACTATTTTAAGCAGAAGAAAATTTGTTCTTGTAATAAGCGGTTTTTGCATCTGCAATGTGCTTTACAACATTTTGGCGATAATATTTGTAAGTAGCATGTAGTTCCGGTGTCTTAAACTTTTTCCATCTTGGTATGCATCATCACGATTGTTAATAAGTATTTTAATTGAGTCACTGAACCATGGTTGATTATTATGTTTGACTCTTTTATGTTTAAGAGGAACACACAGCTCAAATATGCGATTAATATTGCTTTCTATGAAAGATATTTGCTCAAAAATAGATTCATATTCATAAACAGAGTTCCAATTAGTATCGCAAATAAGATTCTGCAAAAGATTATAATTTGTGGATTTGTAGTCTCTGCAGCTGATTGCCTCAGTGTCAGTTTTGTTTTTAAAGTCATAAGTTAATATAATAATATCATTTCTTGAGAACATTGCACCAGATAATTGATCATACAGCAGGACTTTTGATCGATTATTTACAAAAAAAAGATATAATAATGTATTTGCAGTGTTAAAATAATGTGTTGGCATATTAATATTCACAGGATACAAGTCAACAGTTTG
Organism: Haematobia irritans; assembly: GCF_050003625.1. Lineage (NCBI taxonomy): Eukaryota > Metazoa > Arthropoda > Insecta > Diptera > Muscidae > Haematobia > Haematobia irritans. The sequence continues at coordinate 95,593,960 of NC_134398.1, forward strand.
CATGGCATCAAGTAAAATATTTTCTTTAAAGATGTTGCTATTAAAATCTCCAGCTATAATTACATCTTGGAATTCAATTGTGCTTATTTCCAAAGTATTCATTAGATTATCTATATTTACAGTACGATTAGGTCTGTACACACAACCAACAAGTATTCTGTTATTCTCAGATGATTTTAGCTGCAGGAATATAAATTCGATTTGACTGTCGGCATCAGATTTTGTAATAAGGCTGTATTTAATACCATTTCTGACAAAGATACTTACGCCTCCCCCATGTGTCTTCCTGTCTGCACGCACCAAACTGTAACCCGACAATTTGTACATACTGTCACTAGTAGACTCATGAAACCAAGTTTCAGATATACAGATTAGATCTACGCCAGATGAGACAAAAATATGCTTAAGTTCATCAAACTTATTATTTAAGCTTTGTGCGTTTAAATGTACAATTTTTAGACCTTGTTTTTGTTTCGATAAAACTCTTATCATGTTATAAGTACTGTCTAAAACTATTATCACAGATCATAAGTAAACAGCTATCACAGCAGAATTATCACAGGAAATATAGCAACGCAATGATATATAATTATCAAATTTTGTATGGAGAGGTTTTAGTAAAAGGAGTTTAACATAAATTAAGAGTGTTGTAAAAGAATAAATATTAAATAATATGATATTATTACTGATAATAATTTGAAATATATTGAGTACATTTTTTCTCTCTGTGGGCTAAGCATTACATTCAGTGGCAACGCTACAATTTTTATCATTATTCGACATATCATTCCGCAGAAAAAACTCATCTAATTCCTTTAAGGACATCATTCGTATTGTTCGATCGCTGTTAATTGGCCTAACATGTACGTGCCCGCGTAATGTAAAGGCGGCTGCCAGTCGTTTGTTTCGCTTGTATTTCAGTGCTGCTTGTAGTATTTTATAATTGTTACTTGTTAGGTCTTCGTTGATATAACAAGGCTTATTTGACCTAAAGCCGAAGCAATTCAGGGTAATCGGTGATTTATTTTCGCTCTTATATTTAGCAATAGAGCGCAATACATAATTTCTGTCTTCTGAAGACATGAATTTTATAAGGATGACACCATCAAGGTTATTGGGGTCTCGTTTATTGTTCAGCCTACGTATTGTACTGACAAAAAGTTGTTTCATATTCATAGTTGAACAAAAGTTTGAAAACAGTTCGTGCAAATTCTCGTTATCATAAGAAGGTATACCAGCGAATCGCAGGTTTGAAGATACGTTAATATTTTCTTGGTAGCCTAATTTCGATTTTAAGGTTTTTATTTCATTTTCCATATCATTAAATAGTGGTAGAATACTTTCCACTTTTTTAAGCCTCTCAGAGAGTACGTTGCATTTATCAGTCAATGTCATGATCTTTTCTTCTAACCCACTTAACGCTTCACTGGCACTTTCTTTGACGCATTGTTGAATGGTACACGCAAAGAAAAAAAACGTTTGGAAAACGTGTACCGAAAACGTTTTTCTTTTGTTAGAGTTTTTTGAATTGCTACGAAAATTTTAAACTTTTATCACCAAAAAAATTCGTTTGTTACAAAGTTTTTATTTTTTCAATAAAAAAAGTTATTTTTGAAACAACAACAGAGTCCATTTCGTTTATATCAAACACTCTTCTTTTCTGACTTTTGGTCTTTAATAAAACACATTTTACAGTTCAAAATTTAATATAGTACAATGTAATGTTGAACATTTTTTTCGGAATCTTCCGAACATATGTAGAATGTATGTAAAAAAAAAAAAAAAAAAACTTTGGTCGAAGCAGGGATCGAACCCACGACCCTTGGCATGAGAGTCAGACGTAGCAACCACTGCTCCACGGTGCCAAACTAAATGTTTGTTTCTGTTAAATAAACTTTGTTTATTCGGTTCGTGGGCGCCGCAAGCTATACTATATAAATATAACTTATATGGATATTTATCTCTTGATGACCATAACAGGTACATAGCTCAGTGGTTAGTGTGTTGGCTTACAAAGTGCATGGTCCGCGGTTCGATTCTCCGTCCAGGCGAAAGGTAAAAAAAATTTAAAAATTTATAAAATCGTATAATTTCTTCTACATTGTTTGTATTACAGAAAAAGGTGCTAAGAACTAAAAATCATCGTGGAAGTGAGAAAGATGTGAGGGAAAATGCAATTAGCCAGAAAAAAATTTTTTTTTGAGTTAGTCTTTATGAAATTGTTTTTACATCCTGGAAAAGAATAAACGTTTATCACAAAAAGTATATACTTTTCTTCCAAATACACTTCCTTACAGCGAAAAGCAAATGAGAAACGAACTTTGTTTGTCTAAAATTTCGTTTGGGAGGAAAGAATTATTTTTTTGCGTGTAGCTAACATCAGTTCATTTTGTTTTGCAAATTTAAGCTCTAATAATTGCAAAATTTTTGGCGATTTGCTCTTGTGAGATATTGGAGTTTCTCTCTCTTTTTCTCGCGCTCTTTCGTTGTTGTTTTGATTTGTTTTTATTCATCTTCATTTATTTGTATCTTTCTCGAAGTAGCTCACACAGTTTTATATTACTTTAAGAATTATTTTGGTTCTGTAGTCAGCTCACGACACTGCTGCCATCTACTAACAACCTTTGTAACTAGTTGTTTTCTTCTAAACTAATAGTTATCAATTGACACAGGTTGTGATAGTTGGATCTACGTTGGCAACGCAGAGTAAATTAACACTTTTATCCACAGCTGTTTGGTAATTTATTTATCTTTTGTTATTCTTCGGAGTGAAGTGTTTTAATCGGTTAACAGAGTTTTGCGTTCAACTTTCCAATGTTTTCATATATTTATAAATTGTAACTTCAAATTTATTATCGAAAATACGACACTACTTAATAATATCACAACAATAAGTGTTAAGAAGTGTGTTCTTTATAATTTCGAGCAGTGAAGATGGTTATATCTCGCAAACCAACAGGTTATTCAGGAGCCACAATAAAACGCGTGTATACTCTTCAACAACAACAAACGATTGTCTCAAAATCCAGAGTTTCACAAACGAACAAAACATATCTCCTTAAAGCACTTCTTGGTTAGGGTAAAAGTAATTGAAGGCGATATATTGGTATCTCAAATCTCAACTGAAAATCAAATTGCAGACGCGATGACCAAACCGTTAAAAATTCGTTTGAACCACTTCATACATCTTCTAAATATTAATCATTTAAATAAGGGGAAGTGTTGAAGTATATGTTTAAATAATCAATATTTGTAAGCAACCTTTGTATTTTAAATTACTCCAAATAGCTATACACATTTTTCATGTACTGAGTTTACCTCACTTCAATAAACTATACAATTCAATAATCGTTACTTTGTGTCTAAAATGCCCTAAAAAGAAGAGTTCTGCGAAAACACGTGGAAAACCCAGCAAGACACTTCGAAAAAGGGATAATCTTTTTGTCACTCTCCCAAAAAAAGACCCTTTCAAATCATCCAGAAAATTTTTTGCTGAAATAGGCAATGTGATATCTGCACGATCTATTTGGCGGTGATTAATGCATGCCAAATTACCCGGCCGAACAGTCAGAAAAGTTCCTATGTCACGGAAAAAAATGTATAAGATGAGACTATGCTTCGCCAGAAAACATTATAGGTGGTTAGGAACGGTAAGTGTGAGAAAATTGCGCAATATCTTGTGGAAACTAAAAAAAATATTCCGAAATGGTAGTAGTCGTAATGTTCGTCGACCCCAGGGAAAAGAGTTTCTTATGCGCTTCACAAAAATGACGACCAAGCATGGGAGCGGGAACATAGTGGTAGGGGGTTGTGTTTCTGGTATGGCCCAGGTCGAATTTATTGCATTATTTATAAAATGAGCCAAATATATTGGAGAACACAATGCTGCCGTACGCAGAAGAAAACATACCTTTACGGTGAGTGTTTCAACAAGACAACGATTCTAAACAAACTTCTCGCTTTGTTAAAAATTGGTTCCAAGACAATGACATAACCCTTCTATATTGGCCTACTCAGTCACCAGACCCTAAACTCATTGGGGAGAGTTAAAACACAGAATTGGGAATGTAACATTTAAAAATAAACAACAACTTAAACAGATAACATGGTATGTGAACTCAGATGAAACCAGTCGGAAGCTTGTAAGCAGTATGTCAAAGCGAGTATAAAATGTTATCAAAATAAAGTTGGATACACAGGTTATTGATAATGTAACACAATTATGTTTAATTTAAACAAAAAAAATTTAAGTATACCTGAATATTTCACGATTTAGTAGATGTACTTATTATTTGTTCATTCATTTTTGACTCTTACTTTGCCTTAAATGGATTAGCTTTTCATTTCACTTGTATTTTCCAGAAAGTTATTTACCTTTAAGTTAAATATATGTCATTAATATGTATTATAGACTTTATTTAGCTTTTCAATAAATATATTTTTTAAATTTACCAAGGAACATAAAAAATCTCTACTGTACTTATTAATTTGACCACATGTGTACATATTTTGTATATAAATAAATATTTGGGTTGTAATATTCAACTAAATTACAAACATACGTCTTTATTTTATTCCAACACAATTATACTTAAAAAAATTTGTTGCAATCTGTTTAGAAACTGGAATTAACTATTTGGAACCTTAAACAAAGATATGCTTAGGGAGAAACATGTTTGCACAGTACACACAATTTTTTAACAAATTCTGAAAATACATATGCTTGAAACAGAATACATTGGGGAATATATGTTAAAACTGCAAATTTGATTACAACATATTTACATATTTTTTACATAAATAAATATTTTGGGTATAATATTCAAATAAATTACAAACATATGTCTTATTTGTATTCGAACACGACTATATTGTAAAATATTTTGCTGCAAGCCAACAAATGTTTAGAAACTGGAATTAACCATTTGGTACCTTAGACAAAGATATGCTTAGTGAGAAACATAACATGTCTGCACGGATAAAAAATATGTTTTTCATATGTTCCAATGTAAATAAAATGTATTTCGGACTGACTGTTTTAAACTCAATATACCCTATTGAAAATGGTTCAACCACAGGACCGATACAGGACTAGTCCCTGGTGTGTATGGAACAGTCCTAGTTCTGGTCAAGACCTATAGAAGGGACGGGTCACTTTAACATGGGTTAGTCATTGCCGGGTTAAATTTATACTTTAGAACACGTCTTGGACTCGTTCCTACACAGAAAAAAATATCACCAGAATATTTCCAATTAAAAAGTTAATTGAAGTTGAATGTTTTTTCAATTAATAAATTAATTGATACAATTAACTTTTTAATCAAGGTAGAAACATTAGGTTAATTAAGTCAATGATTGAAAATTGTAAAATTTTTAATCAAAAAATTAATTGATAGAATTAACTTTTTAATCAAATTCAGAAGACGAAGTCATTTAAAAAAAGTGATGAACATTTCTTAATCAAAATAAAAATTCTAAGCCAATTCAGAAAGTAGTTGAAAATAGTTACCTTTTTAAATAAAAAATTAATTGGGGTTTGCATTCAAAATCAATTAAATTTTTAATTGAATCAATTAAAAAATTAATTGAAAATTGCTAATGACATCAATTAATTTTTTAATCAAGGATTTTTTCTATGCCCAATTAAAACTGTGATTGATACTATCATTTTCGTGATTGAAGACATTTCAATTAAAAAATTAATTGGATCAATTAATTTCGTGATTGAATCAGAAAAAATATTTTTTTGTGTGTAAGGACACGTCCTGGGACATTATAGTAGTAGCACCCCATAGACAGGTCCTCATGAACCAGTCTCGGACTTACTCTTAGGAGTCTGTTTCGTTTCGTTATCCAAATCATTATTCAACCGTCGAACGGGACGGACGTGTTTTTTTATAACGGATTATTTCATCGCAATAAGTACTTAGTACGAATTTCACGTGTGGTGGAATATTAAACCACCATGCAGCGAAATTCAAAGTTGCTAACTTCAGGGCTCAGTGGACAGGCATCGACTGAAATTATAAATTTGGGCAATGACCAAGAGTCAGGCTCAATTAGTCGACCTGTAGACGGGTCGACCGTTGGCGACACTTTGGCATGTCGAACCTTTTCTAAGGTAACGACATCAAAAGGAGGTAATCCCTCACGACAGAGATTTAAAGAACGCAGAAATGCTTTGTTTATCCTAAAGAAATTGGGATCTGTCGACCCAAGCACGTTGTCGGCTAAGCAAAGCGATTCCTTAAAATGGGTTCAAGGAATTCTTGAAGCTGGCAAAAGGGAACGATAACCGCATTAACTGCCATCCTCTAAACGGGATCAAAGATCGTTTGCCTCAGTTGCAAAAGACAGCCATGTGATGGCTATCAATAATAAAGGAGCATTGGACGGTATGGTTCCAAAGCAAAAATGGGGGGAAATTGAGAACGCGATGTCTGGGGTCTCCTCAGAGGTGCGAAAAAGTTTCCCGGACCAAGTCCTCGACGGCAAGATGCTGGATGGTATCAAGGACGATATAAGTTAATAGCATTTGCGGACCAGAGGTCTATGGATTGATTTAAAGCAGCTTTGATGCTAACTGGTGACGTTTGGGAAGGAGCCGCTTTGGAGACATACCGGCTAAACCTAGAGAACATGCATGGATACCTGCAAACCCACCTGCTACTGAGTCAATACTAAACACACTAAAGGAATGTAACCCAGATCTTCCAACCGCCGATTGGAAGGTTGGTCGTTTGGATGAGGTGGATGGACCAAGACGACATGCGGTGTTTATATTGAACATTGAGTCGCTGCCATATCTAGCCCAGGTCCAAGGACGTGTAAGTTATGGCTTTCATGAAACGGACAAGCCTCCGGTAGAGTCAGAAGAAGAAAAATCTTGCGAAGCCGAAGGAGACATAAAAACTGCATTGACGAACATCGTATGCGGGAAGTCCATATAGGCTCAAACCTCACCAAAGCTTAACCGCGGATTGTTGGGAGAGTTACCGATATCTGTGAAGAGGAAGCCCTTGATGACTCACTTGAAGCGGCTGATGTGACGGTGGTTGAAAATTTGGATGGATCTACGGTTCCTCCAGATAAATCTTCACCATTGTAAGGCCGCTTATGCTGCCTTAAAAGTTCTCTTGATGAAAGAACTCATAAATATATTTCTAATTCAAGAACCATATGTATATAAGAATAAGATCTGTGAATTAAACACTCCGGGTTTCAAACTTTTGCATAATACCGGTAAAGATATAAATCGAGCATGTATAATTGCCAAAAAATGAACTAAACTTGTTTCTGCTTCCTTCATTGAGCAATGCAGACACTGTCGTAGCCAGTCAAGAGATATCCAAATGCAAATATTGGGTATCTTCGGTCTACATGGGACCTGATAGGGAGATGCCTCCATGTGCCGTTAAGACCTTAGTTGAGGAGTCACTGAAAACAAATACAAAACTCATTATGGGATGCGATGCAAATGCAAATCATAGTATTTGCGGAAGTAGTGATACTAATGCAAGGGGAGAGTCGCTAATAGAGTTTATTTTGCGTACTAAGCTGGTAGTTTGCAATAAGGGAGATGTACCAACCTTCGTCACCAAAACTGCAAGAGGTTTTGGAAGTCACATTGGCCTCTCTGGAACTGAATGATAAGATATCTGAGTGGCAAGTTTTGAGAGAACATAGCTTCTCAGATAGTCGCTACATCAGTTTCATAATGGCTGTTCGTACTTCAAGGACCATATTTCCGCCAAATGTTAGGAAAGCTGATTGGAATAGGTATAGGGAGTCGTTCAATATGAGGATATCGGAAATACCAGAGACAAATATGAGCACTGTGCAAGATATCGAACACGCAGTGGAGCGAATTACTAAGGCTGTCAACATCTCACTGAAAGCTGCATGCCCTAGAGCGAAGCCAAAGGGGAAAATCGACCACCATGGTGGTCTACGGAGTTAAGTAATATGAGGAAATCCTGCAGGAGGCTCTTTAGTAAAGCAAAGTCCACCAGAGCTCCTAAGGATTGGGACGCTTACAAGAAGAATCTGAGAAGATACAAGCGAGAACTGAGAAAGGCTCAGCATAACTCTTGGAATGTTTACTGCGGCAGTATTGAGAATACGTCCGGGGCTTCCAGACTACGGAAGGTACTAGCATCCACTAACTCCGCTCCAGGTTTCATTAAAATATCGAAAGGCAATTGGACAACGTCCAGTGAAGAGACGCTGCAGGTACTACTATTGAACACACATTTTCCTGGAAATCAGACGGTTGAACCATGTTCTGATGGTGCCACAGTGGTTTAGCGGTCATTTCCTATCGAGGAAATTGTATCGGAATCTAGAATAACAGGTTGGCTGATAAGTCCCCGGTCTAATAAAGAAATACACATTTTTTTTTGTCAAAATTCGTTTTTATTATTCAACATAGTTCCCTTCAAACGCGATACAACGATTGTAGTGACCTTCCAATTTTTTGATACCAGTAGTACTCCATCGGTTTTGCCTCCAAATAGGCCTCAGTTTCGGCGATCACCTCTTAGGTTAGGTTAGGTGGCAGCCCGATGTATCAGGCTCACATAGACTATTCAGTCCATTGTGATACCATATTGGTGAACTTCTCTCTTATCACTGAGTGCTGCCCGATTTCATGTTAAGCTCAATGACAAGGGACCTTCTTTTTATAGCCGAGTCCGAACGGCGTTCCAAATTGCACTGAAACCACTTAGAGATGCTTTGAAACCCTCAGAAATGTCACCAACATTACTGAGGTGGGATAATCCACCGCTGAAAAACTTTTTGGTGTTCGGTCGAAGCAGGAATCGAACCCACGACCTTGTGTATGCAAGGCGGGCATGCTAACCTTTGCACTACGGTGGCTCCCTCTTCATTGTAGCCAAATTTTTTCCGTGCGACCATCCTTTTGAGGTCTGAGAACAAGAAAAAGTCGCTGGAAGCCAGATCTGTAGAATACGGTGGGTGGGGAAGCAATTCAAAGCCCAATTCATGAATTTTTGCCATCGTTCTCAATGACTTGTGGCACGGTGCGTTGTCTTGGTGGAACAACACTTTTTTCATCTTCATATGAGGCCGTTTTGCCGCGATTTCGACCTTCAAACGCTCCAATAAAGCCATATAATAGTCACTGTTGATGGTTTTTCCCTTCTCAAGATAATCGATACAAATTATTCCATGCGCATCCCAAAAAAACAGACGCACAGTGTCGTGAGGGCGGCCAAAAATCAAAAATATCACTATACTAGTTTTTAAACAAGGTTGATTTCGTTTTACAAACAACACTTCATTTATGTTAAATCAAAAGGAATTTTTAAAAAATGTTATATTTCCAAAAAGTTATGAGCATTCAAAGTTAATAGTTCTAGTAAAAAAATATCGTTATATATAAATTATAAAAATTACCCAAATTTAATTCGGTAATTTAAAATAAAAATTGTCGGTAAGGCAGTATAATTTAGGATTGGATAAACGTGTTAGAATATAATGATATGGCAACTCGCTATTTTGGCTCGTTTAGTGGATCATATGGGGTTTACCGTTACACCGAATGTAAACAAAAAGCGAAAATCGAAGTTTGTTAAAAACATTCAAGTTCAGTGGAGTGTAAGGAAAAAACACCAAAAACACGTTTTTAATATAATATTTGGGTAAGTGTGTAGAGTATAAAAAATTTAGTTTCGCGTCCCCGTTCATCCCCCTTTCATTTATTCTTTAAATTTTCAGTGTCGAGACAGGTGGAAATTCGACAAAGTACGCTTGGTATTACATGCCAGACACAGTTCATAAAATTCTTGTTCATGGTGTAGAGTTCATAAAACATTCAAAAATACCTGTTGGAATGCTGTCGGAGGAAGCTATAGAAGCAACTCATAAAGTTTTTAGAAAGACCCGATTAAATCATACCAGAAAAAATAGTCGTGAGTCAACCAATAAGGATTTAATTGAAAGAATGATTTTGCAGTCTGAACCAAATATTACTATTCATAGAAAAGCAAATAATAAGAAGGCTAAGAATTATAATGAAATAACTCAATTTCTTATCCAAAGTGAATCCAATACTGAGGAATGTTCTGAAACTATAATTGCAGGAAATTTTTTGAGTCAGTACGAATCGAGTGATTATGACAGCTTTAGTGAATAAGGAAAAATATTTAGTTTTATTTATTTAATCATTTCCTTAATATTTTGTTAATCAATAATAATGAATTTGAAAAATATCTGTTTCCTCTCTCTTATTAAATATAATAATAGTAATTCGCAAATGAAAAAAAAAAAATAAATATATTTATAATATAGAAAATGATGTTCTTATTTGGTATCAAGGACATATGGGATGTAGACGTATTTTGTAAGATAATTAAATGAAATTAAATATACTAATCAAAAATTCATCAAGGACAAATCAAGCCAACTTTGGTTCAATTCCAACAACAATTTTGGAAAATATAATTTTTTGTTGATTTCAGGATATATGGGAGGTGGGCGTGTCCTTTGAGATAATTTCATATAACTCATCACAGTTATCAGTAATATATCAGAGATAAATCGAGCCAAATTTGGTGCAATTCCAAGAACAATTTTGGAAAATATAAGGTTTTTTCATTTCAGGATATATGGGAGGTGGGCGTGTCCTTTGAGATAATTTCATATAACTCACCACAGTTATCAGTAATATATCAGAGATAAATCGAGCCAAATTTGGTTCAATTCCAAGAACAATTTTGGAAAATATAAGGTTTTTTCATTTCAGGATATATGGGAGGTGCGCGAGTCCTTGGGCCGATTTTCGCAAAACTTCGTTTTTTTCCTTTCCTACTTATAATAATAATGTGTACCAATTTTCATTCTTCTACGATAACTCCTTCTATTTTTGGCCGCCGTTTATATGAAAACACGGCACTGTGAGACGCCATTACTTTGCCAGCGGAGTCTTTACACGCTTCGGAGACGGTTCACCGGTCGCTGTCCACTCAGCTGACTGTCGATTGGACTCAGGAGTGTAGTAATGGAGCCATGTTTCATCCATTGTCACATATCGACGGAAAAACTCGGGTGTATTACGAGTTATCAGCTGCAAATACCGCACACAATCATCAACACGTTGTTGTTTTTGGTCAAATGTGAGCTCGCGCGGCACCCATTTTGCACAGAGCTTCCGCATATCCAAATATTGATGAATGATATGATCAACACGTTCCTTTGATATCTTTAAGGCCTCTGCTATCTCGATCAACTTCATTTTACGGTCATTCAAAATCATTTTGTGGATTTTTTTGATGTTTTCGTCGGTAACCGCCTCTTTCGGGCGTCCACTGCGTTCACCGTCCTCCGTGCTCATTGCACCACGCTTGAATTTTGCATACCAATCAATTATTGTTGATTTCCCTGGGGCAGAGTCCGGAAACTCATTATCAAGCCATGTTTCTGCTTCCACCGTATTTTTTCCCTTCAGAAAACTGTATTTTATCAAAACACGAAATTCCTTTTTTCCATTTTTTTTTCACAATAACAAAAGTTGCTTCACAAAAGACGCTCTATCTCACAAACTAATTGACTACAGACGTCAAATTTTGACACGAATCATTTGAAGGTTGGTACTATATAAAAATAATATGCATTTAATACTAGCGACGCCATCTATGTGTCAGACCGGGGGATAAGTATCAGCCAACCTGTTAAAATTGGCGTTAAATAGCTTTGGGCCCTTCAAATCCCACGGTCCTGATGGAATTACTCCGGCGGAGTACAAGCAGTGACTGAAAGAAATTATTCCCTGGTTGACTTTGATATATAAAGGATGTATAAACTTAACATATATTCCTGGAAAGTCTCACTCGAGTGCGAAGGATTTCCGACCAATCAGCTTATCCTCATTCCTACTTAAAGGTGGGCATTAAGTTCAAGTTTAGCCGCTAAAATCGTCATTTTTTCACGATTGCTTTCCTTTAATAATCCATTTTAAGGAATACAAACTTTGTGAAAATTTGCTTTGGACTATTCCCCATCAAGTTATAAAAAACTTTGCAACAAATTTGTATAATATTATGCCTTTTTCTTACTGATTTAGTTTTCACTTTAGCGATTTTAGCGGCTAAACTCGAACTTAATACTAAGCTTAAGACTCTGGAGAAGATGATAAACATTTATCTTAGAATTAGCATCGATTCAAGTTTGCTCTCGAAACGACAGCTGGCATACTCGAAGAGCAGGTCTACTGAGACCGCTTTGCATGAACTAGTCAGCTTTATTGAAAGCTCACTATCTGTCAATGAATAAACAATCGTGGCGTTTCTAAACATCGAGGGGGCATTCAATAACGTCCATCCGAGCTCGATATTAAATGGACTTGCAACTCTGAATGTTGAATACTTAGGCTGCTAGACGAACTGCTAATGAGGAGACGTATTTCCGCCACACTAGGACAAGAAAACATACAAAGGTATGTGAACATAGGCACTCCCCAAGGAGGAGTTCTATCACCTCTTCTTTGGAATGTTGCTATAAACAACCTTCTGGTTTCCCTAGAAAAAGAAAGGATAAAAGTGGTGGCATACACATACGATGTGGCTATAGCAGTCAGGATAAAATTGCCATCCACAATCAGAGATGTTATGCAGAGAGCCCTCCGTATGACCGAGAAATGGGCGAAAGAGAATGGTCACGGAGTAAATCCTGCAAAGATCGCAAAACTCCCACGGTTAAGCCCATATTCTTAGGGGGTATTGAAATTCCGTTTGGTGAGTGTGCAAAATACCTTGGCGATATTCTAGACAGGAAGCTGACCTTTAGGCTTAATATTGAAGAAAGGGCGATAAAAGCCACGATATCTTTGTACTCGTGCAAAAAGGCAATAGGAAAAAAGTGTGGACTAAAACCGAAAATTGTGCATTGGCTATACACGGTAGTGGTTAGACCTATAATGCTATATGGTTTTATAGTCTAGTGGCTGGCACTTCAGCAACCGACAAGTTTAGATATAGTTCAGCGTATGGCTTGCTTGTGTTTCTCAGGCGCATTCAGTAAAACAAGAACAGATTCCCTTAATGTCATACTGCATCTATTGCCTTTAGACATTTTGGCCAAACAGTCAGCTGCAACAACGGCTATGCGGTTGCGCGAGCTATCGCTGTGGTCGGAAAAAAGTTACGGTTCGGTCCTCAAAATAGTGCCAGATGTGCCTAACGTAGTGGATTACACTCTGGCGAAACCACTTTTCGACAACAAGTTTGAAACTCTAATCCCCAATAGTGAGGCGTGGTGTACACAGACACAGGGGGAATAAAATATATATAGATTTCTACACTGACGGCTCCAAATTGGATGGGTTTCGGAGTATATTCTAAAGATCTGGAAATTCGAATAGCGAAAAGATTATCTGATCACTGTAGTGTTTTTCAGGCTGAAATATTAGCATTATTGGCATTAATATATACTCAAACAGTCAACCTACAATAAAATCCTTGGACTCTGTGTTCCTCAACTCGAAAACGGTCATCGACTGACGCAAATCTCTCAATGAGATGGCTGAGCAGCAATATTCATATTCACATAATATGGGTGCCTGACCATAGGAACATACCGGGGAACTGCGAAGCAGATGAGCTAGCAAGACTAGGAACTACCTTACATATTCCAGGTGAACTAGAATCTGTTGGTATGCCTCTGGCTACCTGCAAGCTCTTACTGCGTGAGAAGTCTGACATGATGGCAAATGTTCGATGCGAGAATTGCAAGCAAATATAGCCCCATTTAAACTTAAACCGCACATTAGATATGCTAGTATTCTCGAGACGCCAGATATCACTCCTGATATCTGCTATAACGTGTCGCTGCCTGATAGGCCAAAACTATTGGCGCAAAGTATAATGACTATTGTATGAGCTGTCATGATGCGGAGGAAAAGGAATCAATAAAACACCTCTTGTGAGTGTCCTGCATTTTGTGTAAGGCGTAAGCAAATTTTAGGGGCATATAGCTTCAGATTACTGGCGGACCTGGAAAACGTTAACTTAAGGAGTCTGCTAATGTTTTTGGAACAATCTGGTTTGTTCAACAGAAGAAAATAATCCAGAAGGCTCAGCGGATAAAACTAGAAGTGCCCATATGTAATAGGTAGTTTTAGTTAATGTGGTATCACAATGGATTGAATAGTCTAAGTGAGCCTGAATCTTAATCGGGCTGCCACTTTAACCTAACCTAAGGTTCAACACAAAGTGAACATTTCGCTCCAATCGAGATCCAACAATTTCTCAACGCGCTTGGAGGCATTCGTACTACCACAAATAATTACTCCCCAACCTGCTCAATTTATTCACATTGATAAATGGCTAATTCCCATCAATGTAACGCTGGCAGACCCTTCCTTCAACCGTCCGGGCAAAATTGACATCCTATTAGGCGCAGAATATTATCATCAGTCGCTATCGGACAAATCCAACTAGGAGACAACCCTCCAATCTTGCAAAACAAAATACTTGGGTGGATAGCATCAGGGAAGGTATCTGATCAACATTTGTAAACATCAATATGTGGGATACTAACTGAAGAAGACATCATGAACCAGACAATCGAACGATTCTGGAAACTGGAAGAAGTCCATAATACACAGAAACAATTATCGATGTATGACGCACAGTGCGAAGCTCACTTTAATCAGCATACTGGACGTGACAAAGAGGGAAGATTCATCGTAAGGCTCCCATTTTGTGCCGAACCAAGCTATTTAGTAGAGTCACACAGTATAGTTTTCAACCGTTTCCTGTCATTGGAACGGCGATTATCCAAAGACAGTACCTTAAAACAACAATATACACAATTTATGGAGGAACACGAAGTACTAGACCATATGACTAAAGTCAACATGGACAATGTGACAGGAGTAAAATATTGTTACGTTTTTATATTTAGGCGTTTTTAATTACCCGACAATTAAAACACAGTTCTTTTAAATAACGGCAATCTACAATTTATTTACTATGACTTCACACTTTACAATTCGTTCACACTGAAGTTATTCGTTTGACGCTTTAATTAAGACTGACTCGTTAGCAGCATGCGAGCGCTTTTATATATCACGGTGTGGCAATACGAGAACATTCTGGTAGCACTACAATATTCTGGCAACGCCAGATATGCTAGAAGGATCTACGACCATTAAGTTGTTTACCTGGTGGCTGCCAAACACATACACACTCACATAGATATATGCTCGCATTACTACAACAACAACAATAATGACAATAGACAATGAGATGAAATGAGAATGCAGAATAACAAAGCAAAGGGGTTGCTATTCTATGAGAGAGTAAGAACTAACATTTCGGTAAGCAAACAAAAGAACATAAAAGAAATTCAGGAAAATACTAGAAAATGAATAGATGATTCCAACAAGTGATAGCAAAATTTTATCGTTACAATTTGAAATTTTAAATTAACGGAAACCAATTTAAATAAACTTATATCTATAATTATCAAATTCGTAACACTGCCTCCCGCTTAAGCCTGTTCGTCCCGAACAGGCACAGAACCTGTTCCGTAAGGAGCCAATCGTTCCAGATGTACAACTTTCATCTTTGATCTAGGGCTGTCGTCCTTCTGAATCCGGTATACAACATCATTGATCTTCTTGATGACTTTGTATGGGCCTTCCCACTGTGTTTGCAGTTTAGGACACAATCCTTTCTTTCGTTGCGGGTTAAATAGCAGAACCAATTCTTCTTCTTGGAAGCCCTCAGTATTTACAGCACGATCGTATCTCGCCTTCATTCTGTTGCTGACCATTTTTATTTTGTTGCGCACTGATTCGTGAACTTCACCGAAAGTGTTTGGGATGTCGTTTCTGTTTTCTTCCATGGCGAGCTCATTAGGTTTAGCGCCGAATATCAGATCTCCAGGCAACTTCAACTCAGTTCCGAATAGAACATTGGCCGGTGTTCGAGAGGTGGAATCATGAATGGCAGATCTATACGACAGCAAAAACTTTGGTATATGCTCGTCCCAGTCCCTCTGGCCGTTGTCCACTACTTTTCGAAGATGTTCCTCCAGAGTGCGATTAAACCTTTCTACCATGCCATCGGATTGTGGATGTAATGGCGTGGTCCTCGTTTTCTTGATACCAAGGGATTCACACATCTCTTTGAATATGGCCGATTCAAAATTTCTTCCCTGGTCTGAGTGAATCTCGGACGGCACACCGTAGCGACATATCCAGTTTTTGTTGACCACATCCACAATCGTTTTTGCCTCTTGGTTTGGAATTGCATACACCTCCGGCCATTTGCTGAAGTAATCCATGACCACAAGGACATAACGGTTTCCAGAATCACTTACTGGGAAAGGGCCTGCCACGTCCATTGCTATTCTTTCAAACGGGGCTCCTGGTCTATATTCTTGCATAGGACCTCGACTTTTCCTTGTTGGACCTCTCGCCTTCATGCACTTCTCGCAATTGGCTACCCATTCAGCAATTGATTTCTGGCATCCAACCCAGTAGAATCGTTGCTTCACTTTCTCGGCGGTTTTGGTTATTCCCAGATGACCTCCACTGGGACCATTATGGAACTCCGCCAAAACGTCTCTTATTTTGGAATCTGGAACGATGATCAAATTTCGGCTGCTCTTGCCATCTTCGCTTTCCCATTTACGTTGCAGGGATCCATTGACTACAACTAAACTATCCCATTGAGCCCAGTATGATTTCATAAGTGGACTTTCGGCTGCTATGTCTTTCTTACTGGGCTTCTTGTTCTCTTCCTTTGCCGAAATAATTTTGTTCAAAATGGGATCTTTACGCTGTTCTGTTGGCCAGTCCACTCCAGATTCGATGTGTAACAGCCGAATATCAACAATCTCCTCCTTATGTTCAGCTTTCGAGCAGTGCTTGCATTCTATTCTGCAAGGTCGACGTGACAAAGCGTCAGCGTTACCGTGTTTTCCACCTTTTCTATGCTCGATACTGAAATCAAAGCTTTGGAGCCTCTCGATCCAACGTGCCAGCTGAGCTTCCGGATTCTTGAATTGGAGCAACCATCGTAGAGCTGAGTGATCAGTCCTGAGCAAGAAGTGTTGTCCATACAAATATTTATGATAATGTTTTACACCCTCTATGACGGCTAGCAGCTCTCGTCGAGTTACACAGTAGTTCTTTTCGGGCTTGGACAACGTTCGGCTGAAATATCCGATGACCTTCTCCTTGCCGTCTATCTATTGGGATAGCACACCTCCAATACCATGCGCGCTAGCATCTGTATCCAAAACAAATTTTTCGCCCGGAATAGGATACGCTAGAACAGGAGCTGAACATAAAAGTTCTTTTAAATGTTGGAATGAATCCTCCTGTTCGTCGCTCCACTGGAACTTCTGACCTTTTTGCGTCAATTTATGGAGACTAGCGGCGATGCTGGCGAAGTTTGGGACGAATCGTCGGTAATATGTACATAACCCAAGGAAACTTCTTAATTCGTGGAGATTTTGGGGTCGTGGCCAATCTCTGACAGCTTGGATTTTGTCTTCATCGGTGGATATGCCCTCTGCAGTCACATGATGACCCAGGTATTTAACTTCCCGCTGGAAAAGGGAGCATTTCTTTGCGTTAAGGCGTAGACCAGCGGCTGACAATTGCTGGATAACGTCTTTCAAGTTCTTAAGGTGCTCGTCAAATGTTTTGCCCATCACTATGATGTCGTCCAAGTATATCAAGCACGACTTCCAGTGCAACCCCTTCAGTACCCGCTCCATCAATCTTTCGAAGGTAGCCGGAGCGTTGCAGAGCCCGAACGGCATTACATTGAATTGCCAGAGACCGCCATTAACGCCAAAAGCCGTCTTTTCCTTGTCTTTCTCAGCGATCTCTACTTGCCAATATCCACTCTGCAAATCAAGCGTGGAAAACCATGTTGTTCCGGCTAGTGTGTCCAACGTGTCATCAATGCGTGGAAGCGGATAACTGTCCTTTTTGGTGACATCATTCAGTTTTCTGTAGTCCACGCAGAATCGGGTACTTCCATCTTTCTTTTTGACCAGCACAACTGGGGAACACCAAGGACTTGATGATGGCTCGATCACTCCACTCTCCGCCATTTCCTTTATGAGCTTTTGAACTTCGTCTCTTTTTGCCAGGGGAACACTTCGTGGTGCCTGTTTTATGGGCCTTTCTTCTGCGGTTTTAATTTCATGTTTCACTACAGATGTTCTTCCTTGATTTCCCTTTTCAGAAGCAAAAGCAGAGGCGTTTTTCCACAACAATTGCTTGGCTTTATTTCTCTCTGACGGCGATAGATGACGTGTCCAAGCCTCGAAATACCCTTCTAGGTGTTTTCTCACTGCTCCATGTGTCTTTGATGAGTTGCCTTCCAAATTGACTATTGCCTCGGCTGGTGTACATTTTCCAATATCAGAAAATTTTACAATTTGCTCATGATTGTCAGACAAGTTCAAGACACGAACTGGTATTAGTCTCTCTTCGTTCGTTGTTACCAGGGCATTTGCTATCAAGATGTTGTTGCTTTTATTTTCTGCTGGTTCAACAACCCACAATTGGCCGACTTCACAATCTCCATTCATAGAAACCCATATAATTGCTTCGGCATTCGGTGGTATAGACTCTGACTGGCTCGTTGTCAAACGTCTGACAGGTGTATTCTCGTCGTATCCCACGTTTACCGTTATTTCGGCATCGCACCATGTCATTACACGACGCTTCATATCCAGATTGAGGCCAAAAGCAATCATGAAATCCGCTCCAATTATAACTTCGTCTACTATATCGGCCACAATGAAATCATAAGTAACGGATTTGTTAGCAATAGTTAATTTTACGGCGACCTTTCCATATACGGTTGCGGGTTCCCCTGTAGCCGTGCGTAGCTTGACTCCAATCAGTGGTGTAATTTTTCCTTTTACTAAATCAGATCTAATGATAGACTTTGATGCACCAGTATCCAACGTCAGAGTACGCTTGTCGCCATTAATAACACCCGCAATAGTTAAATTGTTATTTTTCTGTTGAACTATTGCTATGGAGATGGTGGGGCCATCGTCTGTGGGAGCCAGCTCTTGCCCCGCTGAACTAGCTCGATTTAGTTTAAAGGTGACTCACTTGACTGTGGGGTCACCTTCTTATGGCTATTGTTTAATGGAGATGGTGATGTGGACCTTGACCGTTTGCGTCGTGCTTTGCATTCTCGAGCTAGATGTCCCGGCTTATCACAGTTATAGCATTTGATCCGGGATTTATTTGCCTCTTGCTTCATTTCTTGCATTGCCTGCTTAACGGCTTCTTTCACTGAATCAATCACGGAATTTGATTCGTCATTCTCGGTCTCCACCTTACGTACTTTGTGAATTTGAGGACGTGCTAGTACCCTCGCTGTCTCTTGTGTAAGGGCAAATGTTACAGTTTCCACAAATGTAGCTTTTTGTGACGCATATGTTGCACATTTTATGTCTGGGTCTCGAATGCCATTCACAAAGGTCTCAATTTTGATGCGGTCCACAAGTGGGTGACTCTCTCCTGGGTATGCCAATAGCACCAACCGCTCAACTTCTGTTGCAAAATCTTGTAGAGTCTCATTTGATTTCTGGACTCTTCCTCTTAATTCCATTCTGAAGATGTCTTGCTTATGTTCTCCACCGTACTTGCGTTGTAGCGCAGCTATTACTTCCTTATAGTTATTTCTGGAAGAAGTTGGGATACTTTGTATTACATCGGCAGCATTACCCTTCAATGCCAACAGAAGTTCAATTGCTCTGTCGTTGTCATTCCACATGTTTCTGGATGCCACCGTCTCAAATTGGAATTTGAAAACATCAAATGAAGATGAGCCATCAAAAACAGGAGTTTTGGTTTTTGGGCCCTCGATTACGCGCACTGGACCACCTTTCATTTCTAGTTCTGACATTTTTTTCTCAAGGTGTAGAAATTTTTCATCGTGAACCACAAATTTCTTATCCAATTCCACAATTTGACTTTCAATGTGGTCTACGCGTTTCTCCATACCTTCAGAAAGTTGTTGTAACTTTTCATTAAGAATTCTAGAATTTTCGTCAAATTTCTCCACCAAAAGAAGAGAATTTTCTTCCATCATTTTTCTAGAATTTTCTTGCATTTTTAGAGCGTTTTCTTCCAGCAATTTTCTAGAATTTTCTTCCATTTTTAGAGAATTTGCTTCCAGTTTTCTAGTTCTTTTAAATAACGGCAATCTACAATTTATTTACTATGACTTCACACTTTACAATTCGTTCACACTGAAGTTATTCGTTTGACGCTTTAATTAAGACTGACTCGTTAGCAGCATGCGAGCGCTTTTATATATCACGGTGTGGCAATACGAGAACATTCTGGTAGCACTACAATATTCTGGCAACGCCAGATATGCTAGAAGGATCTACGACCATTAAGTTGTTTACCTGGTGGCTGCCAAACACATACACACTCAAATAGATATATGCTCGCATTACTACAACAACAACAATAATGACAATAGACAATGAGATGAAATGAGAATGCAGAATAACAAAGCAAAGGGGTTGCTATTCTATGAGAGAGTAAGAACTAACATTTCGGTAAGCAAACAAAAGAACATAAAAGAAATTCAGGAAAATACTAGAAAATGAATAGATGATTCCAACAAGTGATAGCAAAATTTTATCGTTACAATTTGAAATTTTAAATTAACGGAAACCAATTTAAATAAACTTATATCTATAATTATCAAATTCGTAACAATATTCTATTCCCCACCACTGCGTTATACGACCCGAAAGCAGCACCTCTAAACTTCGAGTTGTATTCGATGCTTCAACAAAAACATCACCTGGAAAGTCACTGAACGATGTTTTGCATACTGGCCCACCACTACAGAATGATCTGTTTGCTATTTTGCTACGCTTCAGATTGCCACGTTTCGTGTTTACCACAGACCGGGAAAATAAGAGACATTTTCCTTTAGCAGCCAGTTTTTTGGAAAAGAACTTCTAGGTGGATGATGGTCTGGGCGGAGCAAACAGCTTGAATACAGCCTTGGAAATCCAGCGCCAATTGCAACAAGTCATGGCGCGATACGGATTTAATTTACGAAAGTGGAGTGCCAATCATATCAAGCTGCTAGTGTGACCAAGAAGTTAGCCTTGACTTTTTTCAATTAATCACTTAATTTAATTTGGAAACAGATTCAATTAATATGTTAATTGATTCAATTAATTATTTAATCAAATCCGAAAAAACAATTAAAAAAATGATTAATATTTGTTACGTTTCCAATTAAAATATTAATTGATTCAATCAATTTGTTAATCAATTCGGAAATAATTTTCAATTACAAACGTGATTGAAAATTTTTCCGTTTCCAATTACACATGTGATTGATCCAATCACCTTATAATTGTGAGCTATGGAGTGAGCGAAAAGAGAACAAGAGAATGGGTATCTATTCAACAATGTATGATGGAGAGATCAGTCTGGGGAAGTAACTCTTAACGAACGGTTGGTTGTTTGTTTTTCGCGTAAATTGAAAAACATGATTGGCGACATTCTGTCTGCTGCATTCAAAATGTGTGCATAAATATTTTGAACGCAACTACAAATCATAGCAAAGGGTTGAAATAAATAAAGTGTGCAACAACAAATGGCCACGTGGTAAAGGTTTGAAAAAATATATGACAGAACGCATTTGAAATTACCTCTTTTTTGTGGTATTGTAAAAATGGAAAATAATCTACGTTTATTGAAGGTAAGAAATCAGTGTTGCCAATTTGGTGCTTTTAGCACCAAATTTAGTGCTTTTTGATTTCTAAAACGCACCAAATTGCCTTTTTGGTGCCTTTTCAAAAAAAGCACCAACTTGGTGCTTTCTGGCATTTTCATTTAGTGCTTTTTTTATTTTGAACAGTATTAGTTTAATTGATACAAAAATTTTGATTAGACTTTCAAGAGCCGAAAAAACTCAAATTTATTGCCAAATATAGAATTTGATTGTTATGAAGTTGGTATTGATTATTTTTTAATTAATATTGTTATTTAGGGTATTCTGTAGGAAAGTCGAGCGATGAGTGTCGAATTTTTGAATTTGGTAAAGATGTCATTAAAAACGTACAACTGAAATAAGCAATAGACTCCTTCCATATAAAGGGTGATTTGTTAAGAGCTTGATAACTTTTAAAAAAAAAAAACGCATAAAATTTGCAAAATCTCATCGGTTCTTTATTTGAAACGTTAGATTGGTCCATGACATTTACTTTTTGAAGATAATTTCATTTAAATGTTGACCGCGGCTGCGTCTTAGGTGGTCCATTCGGAAAGTCCAATTTTGGGCAACTTTTTCGAGCATTTCGGCCGGAATAGCCCGAATTTCTTCGGAAATGTTGTCTTCCAAAGCTGGAATAGTTGCTGGCTTATTTCTGTAGACTTTAGACTTGACGTAGCCCCACAAAAAATAGTCTAAAGGCGTCAAATCGCATGATCTTGGTGGCCAGCTTACCGGTCCATTTCTTGAGATGAATTGTTCTCCGAAGTTTTCCCTCAAAATGGCCATAGAATCGCGAGCTGTGTGGCATGTAGCGCCATCTTGTTGAAACCACATGTCAACCAAGTTCAGTTCTTCCATTTTTGGCAACAAAAAGTTTGTTAGCATCGAACGATAGCGATCGCCATTCACCGTAACGTTGCGTCCAACAGCATCTTTGAAAAAATACGGTCCAATGATTCCACCAGCGTACAAACCACACCAAACAGTGCATTTTTCGGGATGCATGGGCAGTTCTTGAACGGCTTCTGGTTGCTCTTCACTCCAAATGCGGCAATTTTGCTTATTTACGTAGCCATTCAACCAGAAATGAGCCTCATCGCTGAACAAAATTTGTCGATAAAAAAGCGGATTTTCTGCCAACTTTTCTAGGGCCCATTCACTGAAAATTCGACGTTGTGGCAGATCGTTCGGCTATTCATGATGAAATGTCAAAGCATACTGAGCATCTTTCTCTTTGACACCATGTCTGAAATCCCACGTGATCTGTCAAATACTAATGCATGAAAATCCTAACCTCAAAAGAATCACCCTTTATTAATATTTTGAAAGTTGAAAAACATCACTGATCAAAATGAATTGGACGAAAGCATTAAAACTGATCACAGTGTATACTTGTATAGCGGTTCATAATGGTGAGTACTAAGTTCGAGTTTTGCCGCTAATGTGAAAACTATATCAGTAAACAAGGCATAAAATTATGCATATTTGCTGCAAATTTTATTAGAACTTGATGGGGAATAGCCAAAAGCAAATTTTCACAAAGTTTGTATTCCTTAAAATGAATTACTTAAGAAAAGTAATTATGAAAAATGGTAATTTTAGCAGCTAAACTCGATCTTAATACCCACGTTAACTTCTTAAAATTCAATTCACAAAAGTAATACATCTTCGGAAGTTTTTTTTTTTTTAGTAGAGCGTTTAATTTTCGATTTTGTGATGGAAGGTGGTATGTTAGAATTTATAATATATTTTTGGTGCTTTTTGGCCTTGGGGAGTTGGCAACACTGTAAGAAATTGTGAAATGTGAATACCGTTTTCCATTGAATCCTGTTTACATTAAACGGACTAAAATAATATATTTTTTATTCATTTCTTTTAGTGACCAATTTTATTTCGTGAAATTTACCAATCAATCCCATCAACTCCATAATTTTATCAAATATATAAGAATATAAGAATATGTTTCCAATCAAAAGTTGGGTACCGTATTGATCTTTTAAAATTATAAATTTTTTTCACTCCTAGTTTTCTTAAAACCAAGAGCGGTATGGGTTTGTTGGAAGATTCACCTTGAAGTTGCGAAGTAGCGTTGCCATTAAATTGCATTTTTGTTTTACTTGCCTTTTTCAATTTGAACCCAGGTAGAGAGCAGTATATCTGATATATAAACTAATGAGCTGAATTATGTAATGGTAAAAAAGTTCTTTTTTTTGGATTTTAAAATATGAAAAATATCTGAAAATAATAAAATATGTATTTTATATTTATATTTTTTCTATTTCCAGAATTTGCAAAGTATCATCAATATAACACCAAATATAACATTGCTTTGCCATTTTTTGTCTTTGATTGGTTAAAATTTTAATAGACGATTTCAATGTGTGGAAATTTTGGAAAGGAATTGTTACTAATATTAAATTACTGAGCTCCTTAATACACCTTTTTATGCTAAAAGACTACAACTGCAAAAGAAGAGTATAAATCTGCAACCTGAAACTAAGAATTGAGCTTCATATCCTATGCAGGTAATGTTTAAAAAAAATTAAGTTTTAGTTGAACAAAATTAAATTCGAATTATTCTGTTTACTTTCAGAAAAACTAATTTAACCCGGGCTGTCCTAGCGTGACCATATGGTCACATACATTAGACCATCACTAAATCTTCTCGTGTTGATCGCTGATAAACATACCATTGACATTTCAAAATTCGAAAAAATAATTACAGCACAATTCGGGTTAACTTACAGGCTGCTGATTTATTGGAAATCTAGGCGCATCTACATATTAGAAGGAACATGGTTATTATGATAAGGAAAATAATGATTTATATAGTTTATTTTTTCACCCTATAGTTGTTATTGATAGTAATTGTATGTGTAAGTTGTTTTAGAACAAAACACACAAATAATTCCAAAAATAATAAAATGTTGAATATGTTTTATAAGAAACACATATTTCCTTTTATTTCAAATAAAACTAAATACGATTTTGGGGTCGCAATATGTAATTTTTTGATTAAAATGTATAGCCAATTTCAATTAATTATTTAATTGAATGAATCAAATAGTTGATTGATTTTTGTCGCGAAATTAATTAAAATTTTAATTGATGAATTTTATGTTAAAAATCAATCACGTTTTTAATTGATTATATCACACAATTAATTGATTCCGTGACAAAAGTCAATTATATTTTTAAGTATAAATCGTGTTGGTTTTCAATCAAGATGAGAGATTGATACTATCATTTTTGTGATTGAAGCCATTTCAATTAAAAAAAATGATTGAATCCGCGATTTTCGTGATTGAAATAAAAAAAAATTTGTGTGTAGGGCCGATCAAGTCAGTGACCACAAGGACGGTCTCCTGTAGTCGTCAGGGCGAAAATATTTGTCCAAGAACTGTGGAATCTAAATCTCTCAAGGGATGAAACTGTACCTTCAGAATTCGATTATCGATGGCGGAAATTTAGAGATAACCTCAAGTCACTTGAAACCTTTCCCGTTCAACGACATGTCTATAAGGAACATATTTCTCAAAACACTCAACTTCACATCTTCAGCGACGCATCAGAAAAGGCATATGGGGCGGCAGTATCCCAGCAAAAAAAAATGTGGAAGTTCTTCTAAAGGCACAACTTTAAAAGCACTTCCAGAAATGTTATCCCAAAGAAGTTCTTTATTTTAACTGCACAGGAAGTTCATTTGAGTCAATTTTTTAAAACTCGCTTTTTTCATATTTTTAATGGGAATTTTAAATTTTTTATTTCAAATTGATTAAAAACAGACCAAGAGTTTATAAAATGATACAAATTACTTAAATTTTGCCAAAAAAAAATTTTGAATCCATTCTCGAAAACTTGCGAGTTTTTGAAAATACTTGATGTCAAACATTTCAGATAAACGTTAGAATGCTTTAAAAATCATAAAAAAAATTAAAATTTTTTATTTGTCAAAATATCGCAAAATTTCTTAATTCACATCCAAAACACTAAATTCGCATAACACCTTAAGAAGTGATGCAAATTCAGTGCAACGGCTGTTGAAATGGTGGACATCCGTCCTATGACAGGCCCATGTTAAATTAATCGCTTCTGCGCCAATTTTGCACCACTTCAGGATCCAAAAAGAACATTTTCACTACTTTTTTGGCGACGCTTTTTTTGTTGGGTATACTTTAGAACAATCTTACCAAATATGATTATACTTGTAAACCTCCTTTGCGCGAAATCCCAAGTAGCACCCCTTAAACAATAAACGCTTCCAAGGCTAGAATTGTGTGCTGCACAGCTGGGAACTAACTTGGCGGTTAAAGTTGAGCACGATTTAGACATGATGACAGTACCAACATTTTATTAGGCTGATTCTACAATGGTGTTGAATTAGATCAACTCAAGATCATCCTTTTTTCACACCTTTGTTGCTAATCGTATAGTTTCAGTTCAAGATAACACGACGCCTGAACAATGGAGACTCGTTAGTTCCAAGGATAACTCAGCAGACATCATATCAAGGGGATTAGTTACCACAACAACATCAGTTACCACAAACAACTCAATGGTGCACGGACCATTCTTTCTTCATGGAGACGAGAAACATTGGCTCCTGCGTTTCTTCCATCTCCTGATTCGATCATCACTGAAAGAAAGCAGAACTTACACAACCTAATGTTGGTCGTTGAAGCAGAAAACTTCTTGTACAGAATAAACCATAGGAATTCCTTTAAGACACTCCAACGAATTGTTGCTTATGTACTGATATTTAGATTATTTATCGTCATAGTTCTTATCGCACAGCATTCTAACTTCAAAGAAGACGTTCAACAACTGGAGAAGCATAGAGAACTTAAAGGTTCAAGCCAAATCAAAAGTTTGTCACCGTTCTTGGATGAAACTACAATTTTAAAAGTTGGAGATAGACTAGAAGAATCGACTTTTAGTTTTAATGCTAAACATCCCATGCTTTTGCCATTCAACGACCCAATAAGTCGATTAATTTTCGAATCGTTACATAAGGAAAATAAGCATTGCGGCCCTACCGCTCTCCTTGCTATGGTGAGACAACGCTTTTGGCCCATCAAAGGAAAGCATTTGGCTCGGGAAACTGTTCACAAATGTATACAATGCGCAAGATCAAAACCAAAGCTTCTGAAACAAATTATGGGAAATTTGCCAGAAACAAGAGTAACGCCTGCAAGGTCCTTCATAGACGCAGGGGTAGATTATTGCGGACCAATCTGGGTACATTTCAAAACAAGAGGAAAACGACCTCAGAAAGCATACCTTGCGGTATTTTGCTGCCTTTCAACAAAGGCGGTTCACTTAGAACTTGTGACGGAACTTACAACCGATGCCTTCATTGGGGCGTTGAAAAGATTCATTGGTCGAAGGGGCTATTGCCAAAACCTATATTGTGATAACGCTACCAACTTCATGGGAGCAAAAAATCAACTCGCAGAACTTTCAACCTTGTTATTCTCAACGACAGCTCAAGAAAAAATACAACGAGAATGCGCAACCACTTTATACCTCCGCGATCTCCTCATTTCGGTGGACTTTGGAAAGCAGCTGTAAAATCCGCTAAAGGTCTTCTGATAAAGGAAATATGGAGCGCATGCTTGACTTATGAAGAAATGGGAACCATTGTCATAGAGGTTGAAGCAATACTAAACTCTAGGCCACAACACCACTACCAAATAATCCTAATGACTCCGCTGCATTGACTCCGGGCCATTTTATGATAGGAGAACCTCTAACTGCTCAAGTAGACGTCACAGCCCAAGCAATATCATCAACCTTGGCAAAACGATGGGAGTTAGTATCCCGAATAAAACACCAATTCTAGAACAGATGGTCGCAGGAATATCTCAATGAACTCCAGCAGCGTAATAAATGGCAAACTAAGTCCCAAAATCAGCAATTGGGCACTATTGGTTAGGTTAAAGTGGCGGCCCGATTAAGATTCAGGATCACTTAGACTATTCAGTCCATTGTGATACCACATTAACTAAAACTACCTATTACATATGGACACTTCTAGTTTTAACCGCTTAACCTTCTCGATTATTTTCTTCTGTTGAACAAACCAGATTGTTCCAAAAACATTAGAAGACTGCTTAAGTTAATGTTTTCCAGGTCCGCCAGTAATCTAAAGCTATAGATTACTGACACGCACACAAGAGGTGTTTAATTGATTTTCCTCCGCATCATGACAGCTCAAACAATAGTCATTATACTTTGCGCCAATAGTATTTGCAAAATCGCGTATCAGGCAACGACCCGTTATAACAGATATCAGGAGTGATATCTGGCGTCTCGAGAATACTAGCATATCTATTGTGCGGTTTAAGTTTAAATGGGGCCATATTTGCTTGGTGTCGTTACAACCCCTGATATTCTCCCATCGAACATTTGCCATCATGACAGCCTTCTCACGCAGTAAGAGCTTGCAGGTAGCCAGAGACATACCAACAGATTCTAGTTCCCCTGGAATATGTAAGGTAGTTCCTAGCCTTGCTAGCTCATATGCTTCGCAGTTTCTGGTATGTTCCTATGGTCAGGCACCCATATTAGGTGAATATTGTGCTGCGCAGCAATCTCATTGAGAGATTTGCGGCAGTAGATGGCCGTTTTCGAGTTAAGGAACACAGAGTCCAAGGATTTTATTGCAGGTTGACTGTCTGAGTACATATTAATACCAGGGAGCCACCGTGGTGCAATGGTTAGCATGCCCGCCTTGCATACACAAGGTCGTGGGTTCGATTCCTGCTTCGACCGAACACCAAAAAGATTTTCAGCGGTGGATTATCCCACCTCAGTAATGCTGGTGACATTTCTAAGTGTTTCAAAGCTTCTCTAAGTGGTTTCACTGCAATATGGAACGCCGTTCGGACTCGGCTATAAAAAGGAGGTCCTTGTCATTGAGCTTAACATGGAATCGGGCAGCACTCAGTGATAAGAGAGAAGTTCACCACTGTGGTGTCACAATGGACTGAATAGTCTAAGTGAGCCTGATATATCGGTCTAGATAGTGACCTAGTATGGCTGAAATACGTCTCTTTGTGAGAAGTTCGTCTAACAGCCTAAGTATACCTGGATCAACATTCAGAGTTGTCAGTCCATTTAAAATCGAGCTCGGATGGATGTTGTTGAACGCCCCTTTGATGTCTAGAAACGCCACGATTGTGTATTCTTTGGCAGATAGTGTGCTTTTAATAAAGCTGACTAGTTCATATAAAGGGTGATACGGTCAGGAAAAATATTCAGTTAGGCTTTCGCTTTTCCAAATCCGAATTGCCGGGCCTCACGCTTGACACCTGCCATCAGATTTTGTACAACCACCTTGTCCATCTTCTTCGCCGCAGAAAGCCAGTTTGCCTTGAACTGCTGCTCGTCCTTAGCAGTTTCTTTGGTCTTCTTTAGGTTCCGCTTGACAATAGCCTAGTATTTCTCAATTGGGCGGAGCTCTGGCGTGTTGGGAGGGTTCTTGTCCTTGGGAACCACCTGCACGTTGTTGGCGGCGTACCACTCCATGGCCTTTTTACCGTAATAGCAAGATGCCAAATCCGGCCAAAACAGTACGGAACAACCGTGTTTCTTCAGGAAAGGCAGCTGACGTTTATTCAAACACTCTTTCACGTAAATTTCTTGGTTGACAGTCCTGGAAGCTATGAAAATGCTGCTTTTAAAGTCACAGGTACAGATGGCTTGCCAAACCAGATATTTCTTTGCGAACTTTGACAGTTTTATGTGCTTGCAAATATCTGCTACCTTTCCCCTTCCTTTTGCCGTATAAAACTACTTAAAACTTGTAGTCGGCTTTGGGGTAGGTTTTCTCGTCCATTACCACGCAGTCAAACTTCGTCAGCATCGTCGTGTACAGCCTCCGGGATCGCGCTTTGGCCGTCGTATTTTGTTTATCATCGCGATTTGGAGTCACTACCTTCTTGTAAGTCGATAGTCCGGCTCGTTTTTTGGCTCGATGCACGGTTGTAGACGATACACCCAGCTTATTTGCGGCATCTCGGAGAGAGAGGTTAGGGTTTCGCTTGAAACTACCGGCAACTCTCTTTGTCGTCTCAGCGGCTTCCGGTTTTCCAGATTCCTGGCTGCCGACAAACGTTCCCCAAACACTTTAATTACATGTGTAACGGTTGATTTGGCAACTTTTAGCGATTTTGCCAGCTTTGCGTGCGAGTAGCTCGGATTTTCGCGATGCGCGAGCAAAATTTTGATACGATGCTCTTCTTGCTTGGACAGCATTTTGACAACTGAAGAGTGAATTCCAAAATCAAAATAGGAGCAACATTCTACACACACACACCTTCAAAATGAGGGGTGTTGCGGTATTTTGCTGCCTTTCAACAAAGGCGGTTCACTTAGAACTTGTGACGGAACTTACAACCGATGCCTTCATTGGGGCGTTGAAAAGATTCATTGGTCGAAGGGGCTATTGCCAAAACCTATATTGTGATAACGCTACCAACTTCATGGGAGCAAAAAATCAACTCGCAGAACTTTCAACCTTGTTATTCTCAACGACAGCTCAAGAAAAAATACAACGAGAATGCGCAACCACTTTATACCTCCGCGATCTCCTCATTTCGGTGGACTTTGGAAAGCAGCTGTAAAATCCGCTAAAGGTCTTCTGATAAAGGAAATATGGAGCGCATGCTTGACTTATGAAGAAATGGGAACCATTGTCATAGAGGTTGAAGCAATACTAAACTCTAGGCCACAACACCACTACCAAATAATCCTAATGACTCCGCTGCATTGACTCCGGGCCATTTTATGATAGGAGAACCTCTAACTGCTCAAGTAGACGTCACAGCCCAAGCAATATCATCAACCTTGGCAAAACGATGGGAGTTAGTATCCCGAATAAAACACCAATTCTAGAACAGATGGTCGCAGGAATATCTCAATGAACTCCAGCAGCGTAATAAATGGCAAACTAAGTCCCAAAATCAGCAATTGGGCACTATTGGTTAGGTTAAAGTGGCGGCCCGATTAAGATTCAGGATCACTTAGACTATTCAGTCCATTGTGATACCACATTAACTAAAACTACCTATTACATATGGACACTTCTAGTTTTAACCGCTTAACCTTCTCGATTATTTTCTTCTGTTGAACAAACCAGATTGTTCCAAAAACATTAGAAGACTGCTTAAGTTAATGTTTTCCAGGTCCGCCAGTAATCTAAAGCTATAGATTACTGACACGCACACAAGAGGTGTTTAATTGATTTTCCTCCGCATCATGACAGCTCAAACAATAGTCATTATACTTTGCGCCAATAGTATTTGCAAAATCGCGTATCAGGCAACGACCCGTTATAACAGATATCAGGAGTGATATCTGGCGTCTCGAGAATACTAGCATATCTATTGTGCGGTTTAAGTTTAAATGGGGCCATATTTGCTTGGTGTCGTTACAACCCCTGATATTCTCCCATCGAACATTTGCCATCATGACAGCCTTCTCACGCAGTAAGAGCTTGCAGGTAGCCAGAGGCATACCAACAGATTCTAGTTCCCCTGGAATATGTAAGGTAGTTCCTAGCCTTGCTAGCTCATATGCTTCGCAGTTCCTGGTATGTTCCTATGGTCAGGCACCCATATTAGGTGAATATTGTGCTGCGCAGCAATCTCATTGAGAGATTTGCGGCAGTAGATGGCCGTTTTCGAGTTAAGGAACACAGAGTCCAAGGATTTTATTGCAGGTTGACTGTCTGAGTACATATTAATACCAGGGAGCCACCGTGGTGCAATGGTTAGCATGCCCGCCTTGCATACACAAGGTCGTGGGTTCGATTCCTGCTTCGACCGAACACCAAAAAGATTTTCAGCGGTGGATTATCCCACCTCAGTAATGCTGGTGACATTTCTAAGTGTTTCAAAGCTTCTCTAAGTGGTTTCACTGCAATATGGAACGCCGTTCGGACTCGGCTATAAAAAGGAGGTCCTTGTCATTGAGCTTAACATGGAATCGGGCAGCACTCAGTGATAAGAGAGAAGTTCACCACTGTGGTGTCACAATGGACTGAATAGTCTAAGTGAGCCTGATATATCGGTCTAGATAGTGACCTAGTATGGCTGAAATACGTCTCTTTGTGAGAAGTTCGTCTAACAGCCTAAGTATACCTGGATCAACATTCAGAGTTGTCAGTCCATTTAAAATCGAGCTCGGATGGATGTTGTTGAACGCCCCTTTGATGTCTAGAAACGCCACGATTGTGTATTCTTTGGCAGATAGTGTGCTTTTAATAAAGCTGACTAGTTCATATAAAGGGTGATACGGTCAGGAAAAATATTCAGTTAGGCTTTCGCTTTTCCAAATCCGAATTGTCGGGCCTCACGCTTGACACCTGCCATCAGATTTTGTACAACCACCTTGTCCATCTTCTTCGCCGCAGAAAGCCAGTTTGCCTTGAACTGCTGCTCGTCCTTAGCAATTTCTTTGGTCTTCTTTAGGTTCCGCTTGACAATAGCCCAGTATTTCTCAATTGGGCGGAGCTCTGGCGTGTTGGGAGGGTTCTTGTCCTTGGGAACCACCTGCACGTTGTTGGCGGCGTACCACTCCATGGCCTTTTTACCGTAATAGCAAGATGCCAAATCCGGCCAAAACAGTACGGAACAACCGTGTTTCTTCAGGAAAGGCAGCTGACGTTTATTCAAACACTCTTTCACGTAAATTTCTTGGTTGACAGTCCTGGAAGCTATGAAAATGCTGCTTTTAAAGTCACAGGTACAGATGGCTTGCCAAACCAGATATTTCTTTGCGAACTTTGACAGTTTTATGTGCTTGCAAATATCTGCTACCTTTCCCCTTCCTTTTGCCGTATAAAACTACTTAAAACTTGTAGTCGGCTTTGGGGTAGGTTTTCTCGTCCATTACCACGCAGTCAAACTTCGTCAGCATCGTCGTGTACAGCCTCCGGGATCGCGCTTTGGCCGTCGTATTTTGTTTATCATCGCGATTTGGAGTCACTACCTTCTTGTAAGTCGATAGTCCGGCTCGTTTTTTGGCTCGATGCACGGTTGTAGACGATACACCCAGCTTATTTGCGGCATCTCGGAGAGAGAGGTTAGGGTTTCGCTTGAAACTACCGGCAACTCTCTTTGTCGTCTCAGCGGCTTCCGGTTTTCCAGATTCCTGGCTGCCGACAAACGTTCCCCAAACACTTTAATTACATGTGTAACGGTTGATTTGGCAACTTTTAGCGATTTTGCCAGCTTTGCGTGCGAGTAGCTCGGATTTTCGCGATGCGCGAGCAAAATTTTGATACGATGCTCTTCTTGCTTGGACAGCATTTTGACAACTGAAGAGTGAATTCCAAAATCAAAATAGGAGCAACATTCTACACACACACACCTTCAAAATGAGGGGTGTTCAGGTTTTTTAAATGGAAAATTGAAAGAAATACGTCAAGTTTTTATTGACCAAATTTTGACCGTATCACCCTTTAATGCGGCCTCAGTAGACCTTACCTTGGAGTATGCATGCTACCGTTTCGAGTGCAAACTTGAATCGACGCTAGTTCTAAGATAAATATCTATCATCCTCTCCCGAGTCTTAAGTAGGAATAGGATAAGCTGATTGGTCGGAAATCCTTCGCACTCGAGTGAGAGGTTTTTCCCGCTTTAGGTATGAAAACGACTTTTGTTTTCCTCCACTTTCCTGGGATATATGCTAAGTTGATACATCCTACATATATCGCCTACAACCGGAGTAATTCCATCACGTCCGGGGGATTTGAATGGTCCAAAGCAATTTAACGCCCATTTTATTCTAGATTCCGATACAAATTCCTCGATAGGAAACGACTGCTAAGCCCCTGTGGCACCGCCTGAACATGGTTCGACCGTCTGATTTCCAGGAAAATGTGTGTCCAATAGTACCTCCAGCGTCTCCTCACTGGACGTTGTCCAATTGCTAGTACCTTCCGTAGTAGATTTTTCCCCTCGGCTTCCCTCTAGGGCATGCAGCTTTCAGTGAGATGTTGAAGGCCTTAGTAATCCTCTCCACTGCATGTTCGATGTCTTGCACAGTGCTCATATTTGTGTCTGGTATTTCCGGTATCATCATATTGAACGATTCCCTTACCTATTCCAATCAGCTTTCCTACCTCAACTAAGGTGTTAACGGCACATGGAAGCATCTCCCTATAATGTCCCATGTAGACCGAAGGTACCCAATATTTGCATTTGGCTAATTCTAAACTGGCAACGACAGTGCCAGTATTGCACATTGAAGGAAGCAGAAACAAGTTGAGCTCGTTTTAGCAATTATACAGGCTCGATTTACATCATTACCACTATACTGTAATAGTTTGAACACCGGAGTACTTAATTCACATATTTCGTTTCTATAAACATATGGTTCTTGAATAAGAACTACATATATCTATGTCCCCTTTCATCAGGAGAACTTTTAAGGCAGCACATGCAGCCTTACAATGGTGGAAATTTATCTGGAGGATCCGTAGGACCATCGAGATTTTCAACAACCGTCACATCAGCCGCTTCAATCGAGTCATCAAGAATGTCCTCTTCGGAGATTTCGATGACTCTCGTAATAACCATAGGTTCTACTTCGGTGAGTTTTGAGGCTGTAGAAACCTACTCTCGCATATGGAGTCTATCCATGTCTGCATCTTTGGTATCTCCCTTGACTTCGAAAGAGGATCCGCTTATTTCTGATTCAGACAGAGACTTGTCCATTTCCGAATCCTTCAGCTGATCGTTTTTATATACCTTCATTTCGATATAACGAAAGCCATAACATACACGGCCCTGGGACTTTGCTAGATGTGGCAAAGACTGAGTATTCGATAGAAACACTGCATGCCATCTTGGTCCATCCACTTTTTAGGATAAACAAAGCATTTCTGCGTTCCTTGAATCTCTTCCATGAGGGATTACCTCCTTTTTATGTCGTTACCTTAGAAAAGGTTCAACTTCTCAAAGTGTCGCCACCTGTCGACCCGTCTACAGGTCGACTAATTGGGCCTAACTCTTGGTCATTGCCCAAATTTATAACTCCAGTCGATACTGGGCCCTGAAGTTAGCAACCCCGTCGATGAATTCGAATTTCGCTGCATGGTGGCTTAATATGCCACCACACTTGAAATTCGTAGTAGGTACTTATTACGATGAGTTAGTCTGTTAAAAAAAACACGTCCGTTCCGTTCGACGGTTGAATGTCGTAATTAGAGATAACTATAGTCGTAATTAAAGATAACTTGCCTGTCATGAACTGACGACTTGGTAAAGTCATTAAAACTTTCCAGGATCAGATGGTTTCGTCAGGACAGCTGCGGTAAAAACATCAACCGATATCATTAAGCGAGCCATCCACCTAGTCGCTCCTCTCCCTCTAGAACAACCTAATGACGAAAGAGGAGATAATTCGCTTTTCGCTCAACCAAAGCGCCGCATCCATCGACAAATAAAGGGTGATTCTTTTGAGGTTAGGATTTTCATGCATTAGTATTTGACAGATCACGTGGGATTTCAGACATGGTGTCAAAGAGAAAGATGCTCAGTATGCTTTGACATTTCATCATGAATAGACTTACTAACGAGCAACGCTTGCAAATCATTGAATTTTATTACCAAAATCAGTGGCAGAAAATCCGCTTTTTTATCGACAAATTTTGTTCAGCGATGAGGCTCATTTCTGGTTGAATGGCTACGTAAATAAGCAAAATTGCCGCATTTGGAGTGAAGAGCAATCAGAAGCCGTTCAAGAACTGTACATGCATCCCGAAAAATGCACTGTTTGGTGTGGTTTGTACGCTGGTGGAATCATTGGACCGTATTTTTTCAAAGATGCTGTTGGACGCAACGTTACGGTGAATGGCGATCGCTATCGTTCGATGCTAACAAACTTTTTGTTGCCAAAAATGGAAGAACTGAACTTGGTTGACATGTGGTTTCAACAAGATGGCGCTACATGCCACACAGCTCGCGATTCTATGGCCATTTTGAGGGAAAACTTCGGAGAACAATTCATCTCAAGAAATGGACCGGTAAGTTGGCCACCAAGATCATGCGATTTGACGCCTTTAGACTATTTTTTGTGGGGCTACGTCAAGTCTAAAGTCTACAGAAATAAGCCAGCAACTATTCCAGCTTTGGAAGACAACATTTCCGAAGAAATTCGGGCTATTCCGGCCGAAATGCTCGAAAACGTTGCCCAAAATTGGACTTTCCGAATGGACCACCTAAGACGCAGCCGCGGTCAACATTTAAATGAAATTATCTTCAAAAAGTAAATGTCATGGACCAATCTAACGTTTCAAATAAAGAACCGATGAGATTTTGCAAATTTTATGCGTTTTTTTTTTTTTAAAAGTTATCAAGTTCTTAACAAATCACCCTTTACAATGGTTCACCACCTCCAAAATATGCTAACCTCACCACAACCTGCATGCTAGTGATCCTAGCATTATTCCTCTCACTAGTGATGTGCCAACAAGTTTCTTATACTCAGATTAATACCAGGGTTATACATTTTGAGTGTATTGGTAATATTAAGCCAATTCTATCAGAATGGAAACTGCTGATATATTTCGAGCTAGCACCTCTTCATAAAGAACTGCATCTCTTGATCAACGGAACCAATGCCTTAGCGAAAACATGCAATCACTCACACTTCCGCGATCAGGTCACTACATTGATCGAAAAACCCATTTCTACAATATCCAGAAAGATTTGCCGGCCAGTCGCGAAAATCTCGTTATACGTAAGAAACGAGGGGCAATAGATATAGTCGGCAACGTAGCAAATTCATTATTTGGTGTTCTGGACTCAAAATATGCTGAGAAAATGTCAGACACAATCAATATTATTTAAACCGATGAAGCTCCACTGCAAGGCCTACTCCGAAACCAAACCTCATTTCTGGACTCTACCCTTAACCTTATGAAGCAATCAGGAGAGTTTTGAAAAAATAAACTTTAAACTCAGCAGACTCATGAATCTCACAAACAACGAAACTTATTTCAATCGTTGTTGTGGTCTTATTACTAAAATGCATTTTTAAGAAAAGAGCCAACATGCGTATAGCACCACAGCCTGCTCCAAGATCAACATGAGACACTTCAGTGGACCCATCCTAACTCAAAACTTCTACGTAACCGGAATTAGCTTATGCGAGCCTTTCGAAATTATTCACGACCCCCTAGGGGCCGTAATATGTTTATTCTCTATAATTTTGTTTATTTTGTTTGGCAAAATAAAATAAATCTCAAATAGAATAAAAATTGAATTTCAAATCTTCTTCCCATTTCATTCCCATTCTTCCCATATTTCAGCCAATCAAAAGGTGGTAACTCATACGTCAAGTATTGAATGGCAAACGCAAGAAAATTTACCTTGCGTTGCACCCTCACATAATTTTCACTTCCACGAAATTTTTTAGTTCTTGGCACCTTTTTGTGTAATACAAATAATGTTGAAGAAATTAAATTTTTTTAAATTTTTTTTTAATTTACACATTTGTACATAATTTCATTTTTACCTTTAAGGCCGGTATTAAGTTGGCATTATCACTCTAAAATGGAAATGTTTTGCCTTTTGCTTTTCTTTAATAATTCATTTTAAAGAAAATAATCTTTTTCAATTGTTTTAGCTGCAAAACTCGAACTTAATGTCTGCTTTTCTACTTGAAGGTGTCCGTCAACTCCTCTTGGTCTATTCTCTTGGTTCCGAATAACATATCACAACATATATATGTCTACTCGAAATTTGTAAAGTTTTATATGTTTACATTCACACATATTATTTTTATGAAACATTCATGCCCAAAACATAATATATTCTAACATATTAACATATGTGTCCCAAATATTTAGTGTTAGTATAGGAACATTAAATGCTTGCACTTAAATATATTGTGTTTAAAAATTGTGCCCGAAACATATTTTGTTTATATCGGAACATATGAAAAACATATTTTTCTAACAGTGTGCTATTCAAGCTACCAGCCCAACAGTATGAAATTCAACAGCGGTCATTGGCTTCATATGGAAAAGAGTTCAACTGCAGTATAAGCAATTCCGGCCAAAACATAATTCGACTATTTTCTTTTTATATATTTTATTTTATTTTTTGTTGTTATTATTACTTTCTTTGTATTTACTATTAGTATATAATGCAGAATAAATTAATGTGATTATTTAGCTTGGTGTACCACCTAGTAAAGAATCTTAAACCCGGCTAGGACGACCAATAAACATTTTTTTTCTGGTGTACCACCAGAATATACGCTGAGCAAACGAGCTCAAGCATTAACAAATAACATGTATTTTGTACTTGAACCAATTACATATATTATAAATCTATGTAACTACTTCTTCACCTAGGTGTATTATGTGTATAATGCATTTTCTTATTTTACGTATTTTTTTTTATTTCATTACAAATGTATGTATCGATATAAAAAAAGAATAATAAACAAGTATATACGGCCGTAAGTTCGGACAGGCCGAATCTTATGTACCCTCCACCATGGATTGCGTAGAAACGTATCCTAAGACTGTCATCCACAATCGAATTACTTGGGTTGCGGTAACACTTGCCGATGGCAAGGTATTTTAAAACTTCGTAACACCGTCTTCTAAATTGTAAGTTAGTCCATACGGAGTATATATTAAACAAAAAAGGTCGATTAAATACGTATATAATTCAGTTTGACAAAATTTTCTATAGAAATAAAATTTTGACAAAATTTTCTATAGATATAAAATTTTGATAACATTTTCTATACACCCAGAGAAAGGGTTGGTTGAAATTCGATCATTACAATAAGGGGATAATAACAGTAACCTATTTTTGTTACAAGAACAATTCCTATAACTATTAAATTGGTTACAATAACCAATGCTGATCAATTTAGTTTTATGTTGTTGAGCAAACCACCAGTGCGACCTACAGCAAGGGAATCAACAAATGGTTAGTATAATCAAAAGTTGAGTATACTAAACGAATTTTAGTTCAATCATGGGACGTACGTAAGGTAGTTGGTGCAACAAGTAAATAGTAATATCAACATTGACAATTTAGATGGTATGACGCTACAAAATTTACAAAACGGGGAACAGCGTCACTAAATTTACTTTTTAATAGTCCGCAATAAATTGAGTAATAATGTTCCCATTACCAAGTGTAAACTAGAATTTGGCTTAAGGTAAGTATAGTATCGACTT
This sequence comes from Haematobia irritans, assembly GCF_050003625.1. Taxonomy (NCBI): domain Eukaryota; kingdom Metazoa; phylum Arthropoda; class Insecta; order Diptera; family Muscidae; genus Haematobia; species Haematobia irritans. The sequence goes on from NC_134398.1 coordinate 95,632,936, forward strand.
AGTAAAAACACAATATTGTAAGAGTTTCCATAAAAATTGCAGGCTTCATACACCAACAAACACAAATACTTGTTACGGTAAGCGAGCTTTTTTATTGTATTAAGCACATAGGACGAGTCAACGACGCACACAGGGTTAGAATAGCCTGTTTTCTTGGATTAATTAAAAAAACAAAAATTAAGTATCGTTAAAATTGTTTGCACATGGTTACAGTATATAAAATTCTACATCACTTGTCGTTAAAATAAATGTCACAAGTGGTCTGGTGTTTTTGTAGTGAAACTCCAAAGTCAAACTTCATAGAAATTTTTGTGCAAAAAAGGCTGAAAAAAAGTGAAAACGTTCCCGTTGAAAATTTTATTTATTTTAAAAAGTATTGTAAAAGTTGAACATTTTTCAATGGAACCATCAAGCTCAGGTTATTTTGCAAATACGTCGTTAACAATTGTATCTCAAATTATGTGTGGAAGTGATTTAGATGTAGTTATTTATATTGAAAATGCCAAAAAATTAATATTTTATATTTTAAATGGATATATAGTTATACCATATTCATAATAATTTACAGACAGTTTATCGAAGGAATTTGTATGGTAATAGTAGGTTTAAAATTTACGTTAACTTTTATGAATATGGGGGTTATTATTCGTCCACAGTCGTGTCATAATTTGTAGTTTATATTAAAGAGGACATAAATCTGTGTTATATTGCAAAATTTTACGCTGCCCTTTTGTGCTTTTTAGAAGCCATGCATTGTTTAATACAAGTGTTGCAGCAGTCAAATTAGCTAAAAGTCACATTGATATCGCGACTGGTGCTGTTGTTGTGTTTTGTTGTTTTTCATGTTACTTTTTCTATTTATTTGTGCTCTTCTTTTCCGTATATTAATGTTGTTATTTTTGTTTCTTTTAATAATATTCTTTGTTACAATAATATTTTGTTTTTGTTTATTTTAATAATAATCTTTGTTTTGACAAATAGTGATTGCCAGAGGAGGCAATTGATTTAATTGTACCTGAAGCTCCGAACAAGAACTATTTCAGTGATGTTGAAGTTGCTGATGCTGCGGATGATGATAATGATGATAACGATAATGATGATGATGATAATGAGGATGATGTGGATGATTAACTTTAAGATGTATAAAATGCAATGTTTAAGTTCTCATACTGTACTCCTTGCACTATATACCTACACTGATATTTGGGATTACTTAATAAAATTATACTCAAATATACTTAGAAAACCTTTTTTTAACTTATTTTAATGGTATTAACTGAAAAATAAAGAAAATTTATCCTAACATAGCTTCCCTGATTTGATCCAAGAAAACATGCTACTCTAACCCACTGTGCGTCGCCAATCCCCCTTTACAACATTTTTTTAAACAGAACAGCCTTTTTGTTTTAAAAGTGCTGAGCCGGAGCTACGGAGCCATTTCGAACACTGGTTTTGGCAACGCCAGACATGATAGTTTCGGATCGGTTTATATGTAGGTCCTATATAACAAAATTGTCCAGTATACAAAAAAAAAGTCTGTTGTAGAACTGATGCTAAAAATGAAATTGCAAATATTTTATTTTGTTTTAGTTTATTTTCACAATTTTGTAAGAAGTTTTCCCCACCCCAACGTTTTTTTTTATTCATACTATGTCTCAAAAATTTTATGAACTAAATGGCAGTAAAATTTCAATGACGTACAAATTAGTTCAATTCTAACTAAAACAGAAGAAGTTTTTCGTACATTGTCAAAAATAGTACGAATGAACTACAGCGTGGTTAAAATGGTAATCTCGAGAAAAATGCATTCCGTAAAAGGTAATTAAAAATCCAAAAATTTCGGCAAAATTTTATTAATTTAATGAATCTCAAAATTTGGAATACAATTTTCGCACGAGATAGTTCATTTTTAGTTTACTTTTTTTCTGTGTATGCCCAACCTTCACCCAAAAAATTTATAGAGAAAAGTTTACTTGATTCAAGCCGCAGCGGTGTCAAAAGCACGGTAAGTACAGATTTTCTAAATCCAAGAACAAAATTCTTAATTTAATCCTGAAAATATTAAGAACAGATTTTCAATCGTGTTTGTGCTTCCTTTAATTACGGGAAGTGCTTGATTCGTAGTGAAGCTCTATTTAATCCTAATCTGTACTTGATTCAATTCGCATTTAAGCTTACATTAAATCCAATGGCGCTTAACTTGAGCCAAAATTAACTTGTTTTAAGCGGAATCAAGGCTTGAATCTTTTTTATTTTTGAATATAATCCTACTATATTTGATTCAGGAACACCCAGAAAAAAGTGACCACTTCCTTAAGGTAAAATGAACTCATTGTGAAGAAAGTTGAACTTCGTATAGCGCCAAAGACATTTTTATTTGTTTGAACGATGTGATTTTCGTAGAAATTATGTACCACTATACTACAGAATGAAAAAATTTAACTGAATTGAATTCATATATGGAATAATTTTATTGAACTTTTTTCATTCATTTGGACAAATCTTACATATTTGTGGTAAACCTTTTACTTCAAAATTGGAACTGCTTACCTTCGTTTTTAAATACAATTTTATTTATTTATATATGTAGTTTTTTTTCTTCAATAAAAGACATGTTTTATTAATATATTAAATATATTTATTAAGAATCAACAGCATCGACTGGCCTTGAAATATTATTTTATTATTCCACTATTTCCAATTTCCATGTAATGTAACCAACTGTAAAAACGTAATTCTTGTTCCTTTCACTTTTAATAAGATGCTACGTAACGATTTTGTCCTCCTTTTACAATTTCAATACCTAAAAATATATAAAAAATCATAAACCAATTTGTTCACCAAAGGTTAGCGTGACTGTATGAATGTTACCTGATAATTGAAGATCCCAAAATGAAGACGAATGAAGGGATTGTTATTCTGTTGGCGTTTTCTTTCTTTATACACCATCACGAACATTGATAGATTTATTGTTTGTTATTTATGTTCAATAATTTTGAAAAAAAAACGAACAATTTTATCACAAATTTAAAATAACAAATATTTTATATTTTATTTGTTATTTATTATATTATTTTACTATATTATTTTTTAACAATCTCTCCTTATACCATAACAACGCGATTCCAACTAAAAACAAGTATATACAGCAGTAAGTTCGGCCGGGCCGAATCTTAAATACCCACCACCATGAAACAAATATTAAGGTTTCCTTTGAAATTTCAAAAGGGCTTGAGGACACTTCCGGAAGATAAATTTAAAGATTTCATCTATGAGGACTATATCAGATTCTGGATATATAAGAACCATTTTTGTTTGAGTTTTAGAGGAATTATTAACATCTCTTGTAAGTGTGCAAGAAAATTATAAAATAACGTCGTGATTTGAAATCTTAAATCTGTAGATTTTCACCCGAGAAGTAAAATTTGGAAATTTTACATTAAGTGTACGTTTGTTGTTTTTGTTTTTTTGACCTTTTTGTTTATTACCTTCTGTTTTCTTTTTGTAAATTCAAGCTCGAGGTCAGAGTTTTATTTTCTGTTTTATTTTTATACTTCGATATTTCGATCTCCTTCGGAAATCATCGACGGGAATAAAATAAATAAATACAATTAAAACCTATGTCACTGGTGTTGTCCTCTCATTTCTGTTGCTGTTACCACAGTATAAAAGTATAAAAATAAAACAGAAAATAAAACTCTGAGCTCGAGCTTGAATTTACAAAAAGAAAACAGAAGGTAATTTTACATTAAGTTCCAAGAAATTTTCATGATCATTTGGCCTTTTACACCCTCAAGAAGTGAAGTCGGTCTATATGGAGGCATTACCAAATGGACCGATAAAAACTTAATCCGATACACGTTTTTGTGAGCCTCAAATACCAGAATATTTAGAATTTCAGGCAAATCAGATAAAAACTACGATTTCTATAAGCCCAAGAAGTAAAATCGGGAGATCGGTCTATATGGGGGCTATACCAAAATATGGATCTATACTCACAATTTTTGGCACACGTATTTGTGGTCCTACAATACCTCTAGATTTCCAATTTCAGATAAATTGAATAAAAACTGCGGTTTCTGTAAGTCCAACAAGTAAAATCGGGAGATCGGTCTATATGGGGGCTATACCAAAACATCTACCGATACTCACCATTTTTGGCACACCTCTTTATGGTCATAAAATACTTCTAGATTTCAAATTTCAGGAAAATTGGATAAAAACTGCGGTTTCTATAAGCCCAAGAAGTAAAATCGGGAGATCGGTCTATATGGGGGCTATACCAAACTATGGGCCGATACTCACCATTTTTGGCACGCCTCTTTATGGTCATAAAATACCTCTAGATTTCCAATTTCAGGCAAATTGGATAAAAACTGCAGTTTATATAAGCCCAAGAAGTAAAATCGGGAGCTCGGTCTATATGGGGGCTATACCAAAATATGGATCGATACTCACAATTTTTAGCACACGTATTTGTGGTCCTACAATACCTCTAGATTTCCAATTTCAGGCAAATTGGATAAAAACTACGATTTCTATAAGCCCAAGACCCCAAATCGGGAGGTCGGTTTATATGGGGACTATATCAAAACCTGGACCGATATAACCCATCTTCGAACTTGACCTGCCTGCAGACAAAATACGAGTCTGCGCAAAATTTCAGCACGATTGCTTCATTATTGAAGACTTTAGCGTGATTACAACAGACAGACAGACAGACAGACAGACAGACGGACATCGTTATATCGTCTTAGAATTTCTCCCTGATCAAGAATATATATACTTTATATAGTCGGAAATCGATATTTCGATGTGTTACAAACGGAATGACAAACTTATTATACCCCCGTCACCATTCTATGGTGGTGGGTATAAAAAAACAACCCACGTGCAAACATATCGATTACATCGATGACAGGTATCGATTACAGGCAGATAAAAGATATATAGGAAAATTTCCTATATTTTAACAAGTGTGTCTCCTTTTTCACTTTTTTCTGGGTGAACCATCTGTACTTGATTTAATCCCGAACCGTATTCGATGTTGTTTTATATGCGCTTGCTTTGAGTATGTTTGCACTTGTTTTAATCTCAATGTGCGCTTAATGCCCATAAAGTAAAAATTTGTTCATATATTTTTAAAATATTTCTATACCCTCCACCATAGGATGGGGATATACTCGTATTAACTTTGTCATTCCGTTTGTAACACATCGAAATATTGGTCTAAGACCCCATAAAGTATATATTCTGGGTCGTGGTGAAATTTTGAGTCGATCTGTCCGTCCGTCTGTGGAAATCACGCTAACTTCCGAACGAAACAAGCTATCGACTTGAAACTTGGCACAAGTAGTTGTTATTTGATTTGAGCTCCGGAGCCTCTTGGAGGAGCAAATTTCATGCGATCCGGTTGAAAATTGGTACGTGGTGTTAGTATATACACCCAAAAAAATAATGGAGAAAAGTTTACTTGATTTAAGCCGTAGCGGTGTCAAGAGTACGGTAAGTACGGATTTTCTAAATCCAAGAAGAAAATTCTTAATTTAATCCCGGAAATATTAAGTACAGATTTCTTAATTTTAGAATTTTTCAATGATCAATAATGTGCTTGTTCGATCTGTTCTTAATTTAATCCCGAACCGTATATAATATTATTTTATATGGGCTTGAGTTTAGTTAATTTGTACTTGTTTTAATCTCAATGTGCGCTTAATTCCCATAAAAATAAAAATAGGTTCATATATTTTTAAAATATTTCTTATTATTCTTTTTTATGTCAATATATACATTTGTAATTAAAAGAAAAATACATAAAATTCAACTATGGCGGCCAAATCCAATGACACTCAATTCAAGCACTCCTTTAAAGCTGAGGGAACGGAATTGAAATTAAATATATATATATTTAATTATTTAAAAAAATAAACTTTATTTTTACTTACCTTTTACCGTATTTAATATTATGTTATATGGGCTTGATTTTAGTGTAATTTGTACTTGTTTTAATCTCAATGTGCGCTTAAATCCCATAAAAATAAAAATATGTTCATATATTTTTAAAATATTTGTTATTATTCTTTTTTATATCAATATATACATTTGTAATGAAAAGAAAAATACATAAAATTCAACTATGGCGGCCAAATCCAACGACACTCAATTCAAGCACTCCTTTAAAGATGAGGGAACGGAATTTAATTGTTTAAAAAAATAAACTTTATTTTTACTTACCTTTTAAATATTTGTGTGATGCATTCACTTCTTTATATTTATAAATTTTCGTTCTTCTCGCTTTCATGTCACTTAGGTTCTAAGTACACAATAATACTAAAAGAATTTGACAAACAAAATGCAATCAAAAAACCAGTTTTTGGAGGTTAAACATCTGTGCGAGTAACAAGGAGAGCAAAACTTTATTTTGCATTCCAATTGGCTCATAAATGAATGTCAAGTAAAAGTTTTCTTATTTTAAGCCAAGTCGGCTTAAGATAGCAAATCAAATGCACGCCAAACAGTAAGCACACACGCACGATGCTCGGGGGTTCGATGAGAGCATCGAGGAGAAAAAACTCTCTTTTGTGCTCTCAGCACCTAACTCTCACAGACGAATTAAGTAACAATTTTCTTGTTTTAACTCAAAACAAGATTAAATCAAACTTTAAGTACTTGAATTGCACAAATAAGCATATTCTGTACTTAATATGAGCAAAACTTAGTATTTGCGTACTTAAAATTTTAAGTACGAATTAAGGCTAAAAATAAGAATTTGAAACTTAACTTTAGAAATCTGCTTTTCTTTGGGTGTAGTCTCTACCAACCATGCAAAAATTGGTCCATATCGGTCCATAATTTTATATAGCCCACATATAAATCGATCCCCAGATTTGACCTTCGGAACCTCTTGGAGGAGCAAAATTCATCCCATTCGGTTGAAATTTGGTACATTGCGCTAGTATAACAGCCATGCAAAAATTGGTCCATATAGCCGATCGCCAATCACACAAAAATTGGTCCATATCGCCAAAAATAATCTACCAAAATTTTATTTCTACACCCAGAAAACAAATTCGTTGCCTCAACTGGATTATTTGCCAACCGAAAGCAGGTTGTTCCATCAACTATCAATGATATCTGTCAGCACAACTAACACTTGTCAATTGTAACTGCATGGTAGTATGTTGGATCAACTTTGCATTAGTTGTCGCAATCTCATATTGTTTGGTTTGTTGGTGCAACCGTTCTTTATTATTACCCTAATCAAATTCCAATATTAAATGAAAGGGCAGAATATATTGAGATTTTATAAATACATTGCACGATTTACAATCATAATAAACTACGAAAATAAATACAAAAGGTGCCAACATCAAAGGCTTTTGATCTATATGTGAGATCAATTTACAAAGGCATGAAATAATGTTTCTCTATTTTTATAGGGATACTTTTGTACACCAATGGCAGATGGTTATCAGATTGTTATTATATGGTCAAACTACAGAACCTAATTCAATATATACTTGCCAGAAAGTTTCTTCCTAAGCCGCTAGATATAAATATAGATCGACTTAGAACCGCCGCACAGTGGGTTAGAGTAGCATGTTTTCTTGGATCAAATCAGGGAAGCTATGTTAGGATAAATTTTCTTTATTTTTCAGTTAATACCATTAAAATAAGTTAAAAAAAAAGGT